>NW_005842336.1:702104-736793 GCF_000455745.1 Alligator sinensis | reverse complement strand
CAGTGAGCGATAAACCCAGCTGCAGGTTGCCAGGGCAACCAGAGGAGGTCAGCTGACCAGAAGGGGCAGGGCCTGGCTCCCTTATAAACCCTAGGGGCAGAGGCCAGAGGGCAGTCCCCTGCCAGCAGCCAAGGAGGAAGGAACTCTCTCTCATGGAAGAGAGGAGAGGCCTGAAGGCAGGAGTAGTGTCTGACACTGCTGCGGGGTGAAGTATCCCCGGCAGCTTGAACGTGGTTATAGCCGGGCAGCTTCCATTTATGTTATAGCCCAGGGGCTTGTGTTGTTACTGTTTGTCACCGGTGGTTTGGGTGAGGCTACTAGGGGTTGGAGGCGGCCTCATAGGGACCCACAGCAGTGTGGGGACCCCAGCAACAGTGAGGGCGCAGCATTCAGGGTGCACTGACCCCAGCCCCAGAGAAGGGGGCAGCCTTGTGGAAAAGCCCCAGGGAAGGGCACAGAGTGAGACTGGGCCATGGAGAGCCCTAGCGCCGGAGAGGGCGAAGATCAAAAGAGGTAGGGCCCCGAGAGGGCAAGGGACCAGATCATAACAAGGCCAAGACAGAACATCTATCCCATCTGCGAGGCTTGGGGTCTGGTAAAGGGGTGGTTGGAGCCATGCATAGCCCATAAGGCTAGGGTGCTCCTACAGCACCCATTGCAGAACAGGACCCACAACGGGTCCAGGAGTCCACGGGGTCAGATATTGCAACAGACCATGTCCAAGAGGACGTAAAGCAGCCTCCCATATATCTATACTCCATCAAAGACGTGGCGGGAGAGAAGTGAGGGTGCCCTTTGGGCCAACTTGGCACAGGACGGGGGCCTTAGAGAGATCACGGCCGTCCCGCAGGACCCTGCACTGTGACACAGATAGTTGATGTTTGTTACAATGTGGGTGCATCTACACATGCGCTTTACAGTAACAGACTAATCTGCTGTGCAGCATAGCATCACCATCTACAAGTGCAGCTGTATTAAGTCACATTAAACTAATTAACTCCGCCATAAAAATAATACTGTTAGGGACAGTACTATCTTACAGTGGAGAAATTAACTAAGATTAAACATATGTGTAGGTGCCAACCACAGGTGTAAATTGCCCCATCAGCCCATACAGCCAGGGGCCAGACTCCTGCCTGCCACACAGCTCTGTACTTCAGCATCCTTGTGCCCAGCCAGCCCCTCCACTACTCAACACCATCACTTGGAGCCCGGGGCCTTTTCAGATATGCCTTTTGTCAAGTATTATTTCAATTTTACAATAAAAGAACAGGCACTTCCCTTTTCTCCAGCCTAACACCTTGAAAGAAAAGCCACATATTTAAAACTTGCTTTCTGACACTTACTTTCCCAAAACTTCTGCCACTTGAGAAGGCGGTGATGCTAAGACTTACCTTCGTACATTTCCAAAATGTGCACGGTATCCCCGACCTGCAGAGACAGCTCAACATCTTGGGCAGCATTGTAATTGTAGATTGCTAGAAAAGAAGACAGGAAGAATACATATCATGGGACATGTAATAGAGAGGTAATAAGATTTTGAGATCTGATATCTTTCAACCTGCTAAATGCAAGACAGGCTTTGGAAAAACACTATGAAGGTTTTTAAGCCAAGTAAGCCATGTGTCACATTCCCCTCTAGTAGTAGTAGGTCTGGTCATCAATAAGAGTTTACTGTTGCTACCAGCTAATGGTATTACTCTTTTAAGACACCTAGCAGAGGTCAACAGTTAGAATTCCCGAATTCAAACCCTGCTTGTCACCTGAGGCAGACACCAGTTCCAAACCAAATATATGATAAATACCATCATTTACTAACACTTCAGAGAGCTAGCTACAAAGTAAATTCTCTGGAGTACAAGCAGGACAAAGTCAAAGATCATTTGTTTAAAAAGTGCAGATGTTCTGGACCAAGTGCCTAAACCTGCTGATACAGAGAATGGTCACTGCTGTATAGTATAGCATGGCTGAGGGATGTTGGCCGCTGAATGCAAGACATGCTACCAAAAAAAACCAAACGACTCAAATGAGCTAAATATGTCAGACAAAGCCAAGGCAAATACTTATGGAATTTAATCAGGAACAGCATTAGGCCCTTAGGAAAGTGTCACAACATATTCCCTTTGGTCTACAGCCTTTTAGAGTTCTCAGAGTCCTGGGACAGAGGACGGGCCTTTAAACCAATATAGCTGAACATAGGCACAAGGCTATGCAGAAATGTATGCTTTAAGAATGGCTTATTAATAGGCTTAAGTCAACCAAAATAACTAAATGTAACTGAGTATTATGCTGTGTTTATACCAAAATAAAAGCATCTGCACAGCCTTTTACGCCAGTTTAACCATACAGGCTAAAACTCACATCACATGTTATACCTATATAGCTTATTTACATAGACAAGCTTTTGGTGAGGCTTCCTCTCAGGGGTAACAAGCAACATTTAGGTCTTTTGTCGTTGCTTGGCTATTTAGTCTCTGAGAAACTGCCAAAGTACAGTTCACTAGCAGTTCACAGGACCTTTTTTCAATTTAAAAAAAAAGTTCAATTATTGTCAGGGAATTCACAACATTAAATGCCTGTCATTTCCATCACAACAAGGTATATTACTTCCTAGCTTAAAGCCAATATAAACAAAAGACTGTGGCTTACCACACCAGAAATTATTACACGAACTCCAGCTTTCTTTAAAGAAAAAAATATTGCAACTATAGATAATACAGAAAATTCACACATCCTGCCCTGAAGTATCTAAAATAGATACTGATGACTAACCATATATTTATTTTCTTATGTTGTGAAGTTAGCATTTCACAGATATTGGGCCAAGCATACTGTGGTCGCATCATCTCTAGGAATTATGTAGCCTACTGTAGTTGGGAAGATTTTTAGTTTAAGAGCTTTACGTGAATCTGTCCCCTTGACTTAATTGACTTCAAATTCCTTTAACTTCTTTGGGAATCTCCCTTAGATGTTTTGGCTAAGATTTTAACAAATGACTACCGGTTTTGAATGGTCTCATTAGAGAGCCTTAATTTAACTGAAAACACTATTGCAGGCAACTTGGTACAAAAAGTTTACCAGCAGCCACGTGACATCAGGGAACACGACACTACTTGGATCTCAGTTTTCATGTCCTGAAAATTCCTGTTAGCATATTCTCTCAGAAAACCAGATCTGATGGAAACCTGGGTTTTAACCAAAACACTGAAGTCCACAATTAGTCACATCGGGCACTTTTACACGTGCTCTAGGGGTAGGGGGAAGTGCTTTAATTACAGCAGCTCTAAGAGCCACTCTTATTAAAGCGCTGTGTCTTGCGTGTCAGTGTGGGGGTGTCTGAACTAAGGCTCATTCAACAAGTGTTTAGTTCAAATGTCCCTGCTGCTGCTTTTAAGCATGGGGACAATGATACACAAGATGCAGGAGGCTGCTGGAGCACAGAAATTGCCATCCTTGAGTCTGCTCCGATGCACAGTAATTACAGTGTGTCGGTGCAGCCTCTGTGCTCCTGTACAGGCACCCATCCATCAAATTGAAGAATGTGTTTCCTTTGGAAAGAAAGGGAAGGTCCAGCAAGTAGATCAGATACTTGGATCAAATGCTAGCTCTGTGTATACTAAGATCATAAAATAATTTCAGGAGGAAAACGGGTCAATATTTGCCTCGATCCAATAAAAAAACCCTAAGCATCCTGCCTGTTACATCAAATGTTTCTTCAAGGAATGGTAGAGCTTGGCATAAATTCTGTGCTTTGCACTAAGGGAAATCCTGTAAGCCATGCCTTCTGTTCTAGCAAACCTGCTACATCATGAACAGCTACATCATTAAGGCTAAGTAGGGTTGTTGCAAGCCACAGGACAGCTGAGAGATACTACTAGGTGCAGCAGGAATTAGTAAAATGAGTCAAGACAACAGAATTCTCTCTTGTGAGTCAGTGCTAATCCATAGGTGGGGGAGGGTGGTGAGATTTACTAAAATGGGAGGTGCCAATTTTCATATCAAGCGTAAAACTCTGCAGTGATTAATAATCCTATCATCTTCTTCAACAATCTCTTGCAACCTGTGTGATAGTCTCCCAATGCTTACATTGATGTTGCATTTTTTTAAGTTGGCCTTGAGGATGTCCCTGAAGCACTTTCTCTGCCCTCCTCTTGAGCGTACATCTTGGCTGAGCTGGGAGAATAAAACTTTCTTTGGGACTCTGAAGTTGAACATCCAGATGACATGCTGGCCCAAAAAAATTGATATTGGATGATAACCTCCATACTTGTGGTGTATGCTTGCAGGAGAACGCTAACATTGGTGTGTTTGTCTTCCCACTGAATTTGGAAGATCTCCCACAAGCAGTGTGGATGGTACTTCTCCAACTGTTTTAGATGTCTCGTGTATGTTGTCCATATCTCAGCTCTGTACAGCAAGGTGGGATCACAACTGCTTGATAAACCATGAGCTTAGCTTGGTGTCGAATCTGATGTTGTAATCTTTGAACACCCATTTCCTCAGGTGTCCAAAGGCTGCACTTGCACATTTGAGGCGGTGTTGTATTTCAACCTTCTACGAGAGACGGCTTCTGGATTACCAGAGCCAGGGACTGTTCACTAAATAATTAAATCATGAGCTCTTCTCAGCCAGAATGGTTGACTTGCTCGACTGGGCTTTAAACTGAGCTCACTGGGGATGGGCAGACAACCACCAGGGCAAACTCACCAAGCATCAACTGCAAAACCAGCAGGTTAGGATGCTCAAGGGAACATACTCCTACCCCAGCCCAGGAACAGAGCTTCTCCACGAGTACAAGGAAGCCTACGGCCTCCAATGGCACACTTACGTGCCTGTACACTAACGCTAGGAGTTTGGGGAATAAACAGGAGGAACCAGTCCTTCTGCTAAATAGAAATGACTACAATCTGTTAGGGATCATGGAGACCTGGCGGGACTCCTCCTATGACTGGACTACCGGGATAAATGGCTATACCCTGTACAGGAGAGATCGTGCTGAAAAAAAAAAAGGGGCGGGGGTGTAGCTCTCTATGTGAAGGAGAGCTACAGGTCCCTACAAGCTGAGATTGGCACCCAAGGAGGACAACTGGAAACCTTTTGGGTTAGCATATGAGGGGATAGGAGCCTACCACAGACCTCCAAACCAGGAACAAGAGCTCGACCAAGAATTCTTCAGGGAACTGGCTAAGGTTGCATGCTCTCTGTGCATGGTCGTTCATGGGGGACTTCAACTACCTGGACATCTCATGGGATGAACACTCGGCCAAATCTGACTGGTCACAAAGCTTCTTTACATGCGTGGATGAGCTCTACCTGTCCCAAGAAGTTTATGGGCCGACAAGAGGCGCTGCTGGACCTGGTACTGGTCAAAGGGGATGATCTAATCAGTGACCTAAGAACTGAAGGGAAGCTGGGAGACAGCAACCACGAGCTGATCTCTTTCACTGTCCATTGCAAAGCTGGTAAGTCAGCCAGCAATGCAGTAGTCCTTGACTTTAGGAAAGCTGACTTCCATAAGCTCAGGACGCTTGTTCTTGAGGCCATGATTTCACAGGGAGGGGAGTTCATGATGAGTGGTTGCTCCTTAAGGAAGCGATCCTAGACGCACAAGGGGAATCCATCCCCACCCACAGGAAAGGTGGTAAAAAGGCTCAACAACCCCCTTGGCTCAACAGGGAACTCATGGACCACCTATGTCTAAAAAGAGAGGCGTATAATGGATGGAGGACAGGAAACACCACTAAGGAAAAGTATTCTGCACTGATCCGTACTTGCAGGGAGCGAACTGGAAAACCTAAGGCTGCAACTGAACTCCATCTGGCTACATGAATCAAGGACAATAAGAAGTCCTTCTTCAGATACATGGGGAGTCGAAAGAAAAGCAAGGGCATCACTGGACCCCTGCAAAACCAGCTGGGGCAGTTGACTACCGACACCCAGGAAAAAGCCAATCTGATTAATGATTACTTTGCACCTGTTTTTTGTCATATTGAATGTAATAGTTTGAATGTTTGTAATAGTTGCCCATTAGCCAGTTTAGGAAAAAGGCAAGATTCGTTTTCTTATCTAGGCCATTGTTTTGGCCTACGGGCAGAAGGTCCTGACTTTGCTCAAAGTCTTAACTTTTGAATTTTATCTTTAGAGGCCTTTAACAAAGTTAACATAAAAATGACCCTTAAGCAAACATCCCACATTCCAAGAAATCAAACCCTAGGAGCCTTTGAAAAGATTGAAAAGAAAGGAAATTCCCCAAAGTAATTAAATGATCAACAAAAGAAACCGAACCCAGCAGAAATCTGTTAAGGAAGATCCAAGCCCAAATTTGGGAGTAGTGACAGGTTTGGGTAGAAGGGGCCCAAGATGGCAACTCATTCAATAAAAACTGTAACCTACTGTCCCAATTTGGAGGTAACTTCACTGGCAGAACAACGAAGGAAGAATTGCAAGTGTAGGCCAGATCAGACTGATCACCTGAACCACCACCTCCGTGAACACGAATCTCTTAGTTCATGCTGAAGCCGCGGAGCGCCCAAAAGGGACTGGAGGAAGGCGACTTAGTCCTATCAGTACTGAGGCCAGCCCATTGAACCATACTACTGAGGCCAACCCATTAAATTGTACTGCTGAAGAATTAAAGCATATTTAGGTGTTTGGCTTCTCGGAATTCTAGGATTGTAAGTATATTATGAAAATAATAGTATTGATTCAAATTTAACTTTGAGTTGTAATTGTAGTTGTTTTTGTAATACTTATTCTTATAACATTGTTTGAGAAGGAAGTGCATTTGGAGCATTGTTTCTGATATATGTAGTTATTGTGTTCTTAATGTTTGTGGTATTTCTTAAAGCTAAGCAGTGTTATATGCATAGCAAAGAATTTTAAAATAAAATTGTGTTGTATGAATTAAGTGTGCAATCATTGTGAAATTGTGCAAGTAGCTAAAAATTTCCCCAGCCAGTGCATCAAACGAATCAGTAAGTTGTGTGGGATTTTCTCTATTCCATAACCCACTAGAGACATTTTTCACCAGCCCAAAGGGACCACCCTACCGAACATGTTGCGGGACGACCGGGGTGAAGATGAATATATGCCCACCATTGGCGTGGATCTTGTGAGGGAGCATCTTGAGTGGCCGGACACCCATAAGTCAGCTGGTCCACATAGGTTGCACCCAAGAGTGCTAAAGGAACTGGCAGACATTATAGCGCAGCCACTGGTGAGGATGTTTGAGAACTCGTGGCGCTCGGGCAAAGTACCTGAAGATTGGAAGAGGGCCAAATGTGGTACCCATCTTCAAGAAAGGAAGGAAAGATGACCTGGGAAACTAATCAGCTTGACCTCAATCCCTGGGAAGATTTTGGAAAAAATTATCAGAGAAGCCATTCTTGACAGGCTCACAGAAGGCAGCATTCTGAGGGATAGCCAGTACAGGTTTGTTGTGGGTAGGTCTTGCTTGACTAATCGTTTCCTTCTATGACCAGGTGATGTATCACTTGGGCAAAAAGGGAAGAGGTTGATATTATATATTTGGACTTTAAAAAAAACCTTTGACCTGGTATCCCATCATGTCATCATGGTAAAATGGGGCAACTGCAGCCTCGACTACTACACAGTCTGATGGCTGGCGAACTGGCTCTGAGGTCAGACCCAGAGAGTGGTTGTTGACGGAACCGAATCAACATGGCACTCGGTGACCAATGGTGTCCCCCAAGGCTCCGTTCTCAGACCTGTACTCTTCAATATCTTCATAAACGATCTGGACACTGGTGTCAAAAGCAGACTGTTCAAGTTCACTTACAACACCCAACTTTGGGAAAAGAGTACTCCATGCTTGATCTGGTGATTCAGGCTGACCTCGATAGGCTTGCAAGGTGGGATGATGAAAACCTGATGGCATTCAATACAGAGAAATGCAAGGTGCTCCACCTCGGGAATAAAAACCTGCATCACATTTACAGGTTTGGCAATGCACCATGACCGAAAGAGACTTGGGGGTCATGACTGACGACAAGTTGAATATGAGTCACTAATGTGATACTGCAGCTGGCAAAGCAAACAAAACTCTGGCTTGCATCTACCGATGAATCTTGAGCAAGACCCAGGATGCCATCCTCCCGCTGTACTCGGCCTTGGTGAGGCTGCAGCTGGAGTACTGCATTCAGTTCTGGGCTCCACAATTTAGGAAGGATGTGGAGAAGCTTGAAAGAGTCCAGAGGAGAGCCACGCACATGATCAGGCGGCAAGAGAACAGGCCTTATGAAGAGAGGCTGTGAGCTATGGGACTCCTCAGCCTGGAGAAGCGCAGGCTCAGGGGTGACTTGGTGGCAGCCAGTAAGTATATAAGGGGTGTGCATCAGGATCTGGGGGAATGCCTGTTCACCAGAGCACCCCAGGGGATGACAAGGTCCAACAGTCACAAACTCCTGCAAGACCGTTTTAGGCTGGACACAAGGAAAAACTTCTTTACTGTCCGAGCCCCCAAGGCCTGGAACAGACTCCCCCCAGAGGTGGTGCACGCACCTACTCTGGACACTTTTAAGAAACATTTGGGCATTTATCTTGCTGGGATCCTTTGACCCTAGCTGACTTCCTGCCCCCTGGGCAGGGGGCTGGACCCAATGATCTTATGAGGTCCCTTCCAGCCCTAACGTTTATGAAATCTATGATTTAAATCAAATCCACCCCCATCAATGATTGAGGTTGGGATGGTCTTGGTTTTGGCTCCAAGTCAGCTGAGGTTAAACAGCTTAAAATATCTATTTGGTAGTTTGGCTCCACTCTGGCTGGAAACTGTTTGGTGGTCAAATGTAGCATCGTAGCAAGGAACATTGAGAAGGGTGTTGGAGCCATGATACAGTCTTGCTTAACTCCCATTTTAACCTCAAAAGGATGCATGATAAATCCATTATTAAGAACCACCATTTGCATACCATCATGGAGCAGGCAGAGGATGGTGGCAAGTTTTGGTGGGCATCCGTACTTCAGAAGGATCCTCCACAACACTTCTTAGCTGACAGAGTTGAAAGCTTTTGTGAGGTCAAAGGCGGCCATGTAGAGAGACTTATGCTGTTCCTGACATTTCTCCTACAGCTGCCAAGCTATGAAGGTCATGTCAGTTATGCCTCTTGATGTCCTAAACCCAAACAGAGATTTCAGGGGGAGCTCTTCAGCAAGTGGAAGGAGACTGTTCAGGAGGGTTCTCTCAATGATCTTTTCTGTGGTGGACAGCAAGGTGATCCCCCTGTAGTTTCCACAGTGGGACTTGCCTCCTTTCTTGAAGTTTGTCACGATCACAGCATCCCTAAAGGTTGTCTGGGATTTCCTCATCATTCCAGATCCTCAAGATGAGGGTATGAAGTTGTGATGTGATCTCCTCTCTCCCCTGCTGGAAGATTTCCATGGGGATTCCATCCGTTCCAGATGACTTGTTGTTTTTCATCTGTTTGATGACTTTCTTCACCTCGGATGGATTCCGAGATTCTCTCTGACTGAGTGTTGCAGGATGGAGCTGAGAACATTCATCAACAGCAGAGTCTCAATGAGAAGGTCTTCAAAATGCTCCTTCCAATGGGCACCGATGGCTCCCCTTTCCCTGATCAGGTCTCCTCTATCCTTAGGTCTCAAGGGGGTTGGTCTCAGAGTGCTCAGACTGTAGATGGCTTTGGTGGCACTGAAGAAGCCGTACATATCATGGATGTCAGCGAGATGTTCAATTTCCACAGCCTGGTCTTCCCACCATTTGTTCCTCATATCACGGGTCCTCCTTTGGACTTCTGCCTTGGCTTGTTGGAGATTCAATTTCTTCTGCTTGGAGATGGTGTCATTTTGCCAAGCACAGAAGGCCTTGTGCTTGTGATCAATCAACCCCTGGGTCTCCCAGTTGTTCTCATCAAACCAGACTTGATATTTTCTGGTACAGAATTCGAGCGTCTCTTCACAGGCGCTAATGATGGTGGCCTTCAGGGCACTCCACACACTGCTGACATTCTCCCATTGTTGTTGGACTGGATTCACCAGTTTGTTGAGGTACTGGAGGAAGAGATCTCACTCACTTGGGTCCTTGAATGTCAATCTTCCATCAGTACTGCTTCTGCTGTGCTGTCATTTGGGAGACAGTTTGAGTGACGCAACTGAGTGGATGAGTTGGTGATCAGTCCAGACATCGTCAGCTCCTAGCATAGCTCAGGTGATGTGGACATCTTTGCAATCCTGGGCACGGATGATGACACAGTCAATCAGCTTAGATCGTGGGTGTTGCCATAATGTCTTGTGAAAGGAGGAAGGTTGGTGATGCCGAGTCCATGTTCTGCACATTCGGTCAATAAGAGGATGCCACTGGAGTTGATCTTTTCTACTCCTTCCTTGCCAATGGTTCCGTTCCAGAGGTTAGAGTCCCTTCCGACTCTGGCACTGAAAATCACCAAGAAGAATCAGTCTGTCTCTCTCCAAAACATCAGAGAAGACTTGTTCAAAGATGGTGTAGAATTCTTCCTTGGTTTCAAGAGTCGGGGTATATGCACTGATGACAATTGCCTCTCTGCCAGTTTAAGACAGACAGTCATGAGCCACTCATTAATACTGATAGGTTGGCTTACGAGTTCATTCTTCATGGCAAAACTAACTCCATGACGTTGGCATTCTCCTTCCTGTTTACCGTTCAAGAAGAAGGTATAGCCAATTCCATGTTCTTTGAACTGCCCATCTCCCACTTGACGGGTCTCTCTCAGTGCAGCTACATTGATGTTGTCACCTGAATTCTTGGGCCATGATTCCAATGTGGCGCTCTGGACCTTCACTATTACGACCGTCCATCAGGGTTCTGAAGTTCCAGGTCCGAAAATGATGGTGCATCTTCACTGGTATTTTCAACCACAGTAAAGATGATCCCACTGGACACGGTTTTCCAGTCAGAATACTGTATTAGACAGGCTGTATTTCTTCCTATGTTTAGGGCACCTTTTCTAGCCCACTCCCCATGTGGGGTGAGCGGAGCAGATCCTGAAGAGGGCTGCTCAGTCAGTTACAGCTGCCAAATCGCACTCCTGTCTCATCCAAGTGCACTGATGACAAGAAGTTTCAGCTTCAACTTGGGCATCCTGGCCAAATTCTAGCTTGGCTAAATTTAATTCTTCCTCCTAGAATTTTTTCTGCAGTTCCATTTGCTATTATAGATTCATAGATGCTAGGGTCGGATGAGACCTCAACAGATCATCGAGTCTGACCCCCTGCCTGGGCAGGAAAGACCGCTGGGGCCAGATGACCCCCACCAATGATCCCAGCCAGATGCCTATCCAGCCTTCTCTTAAAGACCCCCAAGGTAGGGGAGAGAGAACCATCTCCCTTGGAAGCCCATTCCAAATACTGGCCAGCCTTACCATGAAGAAGTTGTTTCTGATATCTAGCCTAAATCAGCTCCCTGTTAGTTTGTGACCATTGTTCCTTGTTATTCCAAAAGGTGCCCAGGTGAACAGAGCATCTCCAGTTCCTTGCTGTGCCCCCCTAATGAATTTGTAGGTGGACACAAGATCACCTCAGCCTTCTCTTGCGGAGGCTAAAGATGGCCAGGTCCCTCAGTCTCTCCTCGTAGGGCTTGTCCTGTAAGTCCCTAACCATGAATAGCCCTCCTCTGGACCCTCTCAAATCTATCAACATCCTTCTTGAAGGATGATCCCAAAACTGGATGTGGTACTCCAACTGCGGTCTGACCAATGCCGCATAGGAGGGGAAGTATCACCTCTTTGGTTCTATAAAAGGTCTTTAACACTAGCATACAGCTACCACATTTCAGCCAAATACATACGTTCAGATATTTTGAGTTTCTCTGGAACAAAAGACAATATATAATGCAAGTCACTATTTATTTCTTTATAAGGAACTGTTTTAGCATCAGACTAAAACAGCCTAAGAGATGTTGGGTGTCTAAAAGGAAGGTGGGTGGGCTCCAGACAATCTTTCCTTTTAAGTTGTGTTTTGAATTAAGCTTCCAGTATTAAAGAGCATAACAGTGAGGGAGGGAGAAAACAAAACCTTCTCTAATCCCTTCTATATGGGGGAAGACTCCAAATGCCAGCAAATGATGGCTCCAAGTAAGATGTATGCTTCTGCCACTTTTCAAACAAGGGAGAAATTTACAGGGACTTGTTTGGCTTTACCAAATTAAGCAAGGCCAGAGGGCCACTGTACAGAAAATCTCTTCCCCAACTGTTCTGTGCAAAGTTATTAAAGACATTTTGTTGGCACACTTTCCCCTAGGAGCTTTTCTGTTTGCAACTGGTGCATCCTGTTCCTTGAAGCTAACCACAATCCATCTACACCAACACAAGCCATTTGTCCTTTTTATTGCATGGATTTAAATCAACATATTCTTGAACTTGTAAGAAAAAGAACACTGCACATGTACCAAAACTGTTCGTGACTTGAAAGGAAAATAAATACTTTGGGTAAGGCTGAAAAGTACACTGAAGAAAAAGACTTTGACCCCAAAGTTGCACTAATATTTTATGTTCGACAAAGTAAACATCTTTCAGCTTGGAAATTTACGTAGGTAGTTTAGTTGCCTTCCATTTTTTGTAATAATAGTCATGCAACATTCCCCTGAAGTCAAATGGATATAATCTCAGCTGAGAGTGAGAGGGGGAAAGAATTAAGTATTACAGAGAGGTACCGGGCTTTTTCTGAGGATCACATACTTTGCATGTAATTCTAAGAAATAAACTGTCTAGTTACACTTACATAAGAATAAAAGGGGGAAGGAGAATTATCATCACTTGATTTGATTAACGGCAGGTAAAGCATTTCCAAACGCGTACAAAGAACCTGTGCAAGTCATTAAGAGGAGAGGTCAAAGAAGTAAACACCACAGCTGTATTTAATGGGATGATGGATAATTTTATGGCTAGTTACAGCAGCTGTCATTATGTAGATTAAGATGCAGAGAGACAATTCTCATGCTTCAGGACAAAAACATTCCTAACAAGGGTCAGAAAGGAACTCCATTCCCACTCTACACAAATATAATGGATGTGCAAGAATTACAGGTTGGCTACATGCTTCTCAAGCATCCTGCATTGGTCGTCACTGAAGACAGGATATAAAACTAATCCACATGGTCAGCGGAGGTGTTTAAAAAATAAAATAAAATCTAGATTTGTCCAGGGCTCTCCAAGGACTCTGAACTTTCCACAAATAAGAAGGAAGTTAGCATAGTTTGATACTGCACATAAAGCTTAATGTGGTCTAGCATGTGATGTTATCACAAATAGTCATAAATGGTATTTTTGAGGGGAAGAACAGGTCATTTTATGCAGGGGCCACAAAATAAAACAATACATTCCTGATGATCATACATTCCTGATCATACATTCTGATGGGTGGCACCTAGAAAGAGCAGAATTCCCCCAAACCATGCAGAGGTAGAAAACCTGTATTTAAAAGTATACCCCCCCCTTCTGTACAGTCCAGTAATGCTTTGTGCTCATGTGCTGTCCTTCCCATAGTGACCTTAAAGTACTTTACAAAGGTGATTATTATCCTCTTTTGCATAAAAGGAAATAGAGGAAGTTAAACACTTATTATGCAAGTTAGTGCGTGGCATAGCTGGGAGTGAAAGCTAGGAGTCCCAATTCCTACTCCTGTTTCATCAACTGGAGTACAACTGATTCTCAGACACAGTGGATAAAATGTTCTTAAAGACAAGTTTCATCAAAACAGTTGGAAATAAAATATTGGAAGCAGAAATTTTCATGCATCATTCTGAACATAATTCAAAGCAAAAGAAAAATAACCTTTTTTACCCAGCGACTTACTTAAAAACATCTAAAAATGTATATTAGGCTGTAATTTGTAGCCACTGCACAATCTGCTATCCTTCATACGCCTCAAAATAATCTACTCTCCACCCTTTAAGATGACGTGATAACAGCTTCTGAACACATCCTAATTCTCAGAAGGCATGTGTGCCCACACTACTATCTGATAGGAAAGGGCTCTGCCTTGCTTTCTCTGAACAAAGAACCACATTCAGTGCCTTTACACTGAACAGCCCTAGCCTCATTACATCTTTCAACCAGAGTCACGAACTACTGTACAGAAAGAGAAATATGCTCTTTATATGCTGCACTAGCCATCTAAAGTTGGCATTTGCACTGGAGAGTCCCATTTGGAGAAGGCTGGTATGTTGTTTTTTGCCAAGATTTACCCTAAAAACAGTGGCTTCATTTACAAAACAAGGAACTGCCCAAAGAGACAATTTGTAACAGGGACAAAGACTTTTTCATCTAAGTAGGAAAACTTCTTTGATACGGCTCAGGCACTTAAGTAAAAGAGATGAAGATCTTAGCTAGGAGTTGTGTGTCGGAGCTCTGTAAAAATGGTTGTTTGCAACTGTGGGCTATGATGTTTATGCTAAAATTACCAGCCATGGAATATTTAACAGTACTGATAGTCACATTCCCAGTTCAATAAAGTTTTTAAGCACATGCTTATAACCTTGCCTGCTTATATTTAAGTAGCCCAATGACTTGGACTAGTTACATGCTTTCAAGTGAAGCACTTTCTTCAATTCTCACTGTTAGTTTCCAAAATTAACAACACACTGAGTTAAACACTATCATCTCATGCTGGCTATAAAACATAGGAAGACAGTACATGTTACATTTGAGCCATAAGCATACATGAGGCAACTGGGCTAGAAGGTCACAATGTGCCCTTCTGGTGTCATATTCTGCAAATCTATAAATCCCTGCCCCAACTCATTTTCACCCTCCATGAAACGATGAGAAAAACCTACAGAACATCACTGACCTCAATACAACAAAAAAAACTCTGCCCTGGTGTAATGATTATCATCAAATCTCCTGCTTCAGGGATTTACCTGATCAGGAAGGAACATTTTTCCTACAGTATACAACTGGCAGATGAGTGCTGGGATTTTCTACTTTCCTTGGAAATATTAGAAGCTAGCCAATGATAAAGACAGGGTGCTACTCTTCAAATCAGAGAGCACCTTCTTTCCTAAATGCTTGGCCATTACGTACTACTCATGTGCACAGATTCTGGGGTGGGGAGGAAATTTTTCACTTAGGTCAAGTCAGACTGACAGGGACCTTGGGGGTTTGCCCTTTCTTTTGCATCACAGAGAGAGCATCTCCTGTTATGATTATTCAGGCATCTCTCATTTCATTGGTTCTTGGGGGCTTGTGCAATAGTGCCACGTAATTTTTCCATGTGAAACACCACTTCAGTTCTCCCGAGGACTGACATACTTTAGTGTGGTCCAACTCACTGGAACCAATGTAGAGGTAACAGCATGAAATTTCATGGCCTGCCTGCAATATGCAGGTGGGCAAATTTACTGATGCAGGTCAGGTCAAGATTGAAAACCTGCTACTACTAATGACCATAAGTGGTACAACCTGTACTGGTCAACACTGAGTGCTGGGTGGTGGTTAATTAACCTGGCAACCTCAGGAAGTGCCAAAGGCTTCGGGGAGATGAGCACCTGAGGAGGGTAGTGGAACCCTTGATGAAGGACATGCCATCAAAAGATGGATGAGCATAACCACACAGTGATTCTGCCAACAGCATCCATACATGCCAGATTGGGTGGCAACCAATACAGGAGAAGAGCCCCAAAAGGCAGGCAGATGGAAGACCTCCTCTGCACTGGCAACTCCTGCAGCATAGCTGGTTCCAAACGTATTGTCTCCCACTCTTCCTCTGGACCAAGCTAGTGTAGCTGAGAGGATAATGCTCATGCAAGGGCAAAGCAGCGCCACCATATCAACCACCCAGGCTACTGTAGCCACACCACATGAAGAACATCCTTACCAGCAGCACAGGCACAACACAAAAGGTGGCAGTTACAGGTTATAAGCTCTCACTTGATTGGCATAGAGGAGGGCACCATGGGTCACCTTTGACGGTGGAAGGAATCATTGCATTCCACTGGTCAGCTACCACCTGCCATAATGCTGGGCAGCCCACAGACAGTCAGGTGCTGATCCACCACAGTCTGCCTCATTGGGTGCACAGGGCTAGGCCAGGAGCTGAAAAGCTGCCAGAAATCTCGCACCTGGTTCTATCCAAGACACCAAGTATACTTTATTTTGGCAAGGTAAAACTGCTGAAGAAAACAGTCTACATGGCATCAGTTTCACTGTGAGCAACAAGGTGGCAAAGCTTACAGAAACACTCATTGGGAAGTCAGAGCATATCATCTCACTTAGACTTCAGACAACCATTGGCTTTCTGAACATCATCAGCACTTATGCACCAACACCAAAATCCAGCCCTGAGGAGAAGGATAAGTTTTACGACATTCTGCACCAAGTTGTCAAAGGACTACCATCAACTGAGCAACTATTCCTCCTTGGAGATTTCAATGCAAGAGTCAGCAAAGACAACTACTCATGGCCAGACTGCCTAGGACATTTTGCCATCAGCAAAATGAATGAAAACAGCCAACAACTTCTTGAATTCTATGCCCAAAACCAACTGTGCATTGACAATTCATATTTTGCTGAAAAGGATTGCAACAAAGCGTCATGGTGACATCCACAATCAGGCCACTGGCACCAACTAGACCTTGTTATTGTTATAAGGAAACATTTACCTGCGATGCAGAAGACCGCTCCCTGATCATTAGCAAAGTGAAAGTTACAGGCAAGAACCTACATAGAGTAAAACCTAGGAGCAAGCCCAAAATCAATACCACTAACAACAAGAACCAAATGAAATGCCAAGAGTTTGTGAAGGCTTTCAAACTCGAGATGTTTAGAAGTCACTACCAAAGAAGGCAGAGGAAATTTGGGAAGGATTAAGAACTGCAATACATGAAACAACTAGAGCTACATTTGAGGAAAGGAGGCTGTCCAATAAGAACTGGTTCGAAGAAAATTCAGAAGAACTGTTACCTCTCATCAACATCAAGAACACAGCCTATGTGGAACATAAGCAGCCAGAGAGCGCCAAAACAAGACTTTGACAGGCAAATAACAAAATACAGAGAGCAACCAGATGCTGCGCAAATCAGTACCAGACTAATCTCTGTGATGAGATGCATGACTTTTAGGTTTCCTGAGGCTGTATGATAGTCTGAAAAAAGCTCTAGGCCCTACTGTCAACAAGGTTGCCCACCAACAGTGACCACCAACCACTCACTGGATGAAGAACTTAATGTTCACATCAGAAAGGCTACCGCTACCTTCAGCAGACCGACTAAAAGAGCACAGAACAACTAAAAAAAACAACAAAACAAAAACAAACAAACAAACTTACCATCAAGTCCAAAATACTAGTGTACAAAGCTTGTGAACTCGGCAGTCGTGTATGGTGCGGAAACATGGACAACCTATGCACACCAAGAGAGAAAGTAAAGCAGCTTCCACCTGCACTGTTTATGCTGCATCCTCAACATCAAAAGGCAAGATAAAGTTACCAATGCAAAGGGCAAATTTACCAAGTGTGACAGCCGTACTCAAACAGTGACAACTGCGCTGGCTAGGCCATCTGAGCAAATTGGAAAATGAATATATACCCAAGGACATGCTATATGGGGAACTAGTGGAGGGAACAAGAACAACAGAAAATCCTAAGCTTCACTACAAAGACACATGCTAATGAAATATGAAGGCATTTGGAATTGATCCTGACCAATGGGAAGACTTGGCAAGTGACTGGAACAAGTGGCATCATTGTGTCCACCAGAGCATTAAAGTCCATGACAGGAACTGGATCCAACTGCTTGAAGAGAAAAGAGTCCATAGGAAGCAACCAGCTCCCAAGGCACCCAATCATGACACAGACGCTTGCAAACTCTGCCACAGATCATGAAAGTCTTGGATTAGACTATTCAGGCACCATGAGACACTGCAAAGCATCTATGTCATAGGCTGCAATATCCACTGTCTCTCACAGATGAAAGGATGCCAAGTAATCGAGAAAAGTTTGCTGATCTAATGGTTCCTTTTGGCTTTGAAGTCCATGAAACTACAAAACTTCTCAAAGAGCAAAACCAACTCTAAAAAAAAAAAAAATTAAAAAACACACAGTGACCCACATTATCAGTGCATTAGAAACAAAAGAAAACCCTTGGCCTGATCTGAACCCTGATAATATGAATGGAAGCATTTTAATTTATTTCAATGGGCTGTGATCAAGCCCCCACAAGCCGTTGAGATTACTCAGGACTGCTGAAATAAAGGGCTCTGCTGATCACACAGGGGAAAAAAAGAACTACTGCCTTGTGTCTAAAAGCCATACTCATCATCATTCCTTCAGTTATTTATTGACAAGTGTTTGCTTTCAGCCGCATTACAGGAATGGGTCAGTTCCTATGTTCAGAATGTTTGTCTTCACTGCAGCATAGTGTAGTGATACTCGCTTTGGTTTTAAAATAGCTAGCTCAAGCACTGGTAGCAATCTTGACACAAAAGCATGCAACTCAGCACAGACTAATCTATCCTGCCAAGAACTTAGCTTGGATAGCCAGGTACAATGCCGCAATTTCTGCTAACTACAGCATAGACGCATCTCAATTTCACTGACATACATTTGGAATAACTGCATAGACATTGGACTCTACATGTATTTTGGAGACACTGGATATAGAAATGGCTGTTGAATTCTGGTGCTACTCAAAAGCTGATTTGGTTTTCACCAGGCTATTTGATATTTATAAATAGACTTATTATGTAAACAGTTAACTCTGGGATCAAGTTAGATGGAATTTTTAAATCCCTCTTATTCTACCACTAAATGCACATTTTAAGTAGCTCAAAGGCTTGTCCAGACAGAAGAACTTTATAGTCACAGTCCTCCTCTCTCCCCCTCACAACTATCCTGAAAGAACAAGCAGCCAAGAAAATCCAGTGTAGGAAAACAGCCAACAAACAAAACTCCAAATGCCATCTGACAGCAGTTATTATGACTTAGTGTGTCATTTGTATAGATAACCTGAAAAAGTCTAACCCATTATAGTTCCCATCAACTTCAATGCAGCCACAATTTCACCTTCACTAGCTTTATAGCTAGTTGAATCTTTCTATAGCTCTGAAGGTTTATGATAATCCAGTCTGATCTCCCACGTAATACAAACCGTAGGATTTTACCCAGCATTTCCAATTTGCTTTCCCCCACCCCTACAACATTTCACTGAGGAATTTAAAGCTTTGCTGGTTTAGCACAATAACTCTTTATATAATTTTCTTGCATGTATGCACAATCACAATGCAAAGAAGAAAGCAATGTTACCCAGGTGCAAGCGTGTTTGGTTTGGGTTTTTTTGCAGAAAGGTATCACGTAAAAAGGAAATGTATGGTTAGATCTATTACTTTGCCATTCTTAATTTCCTTTTGTTGCTTGCACTGTGAAATGTACTAGAGATTTTAGGCTTAGATAAAATAATTAGCAGACTTGGCTCATACCTGGAATATCAGTGTACACACGGTTGCAGTTGCATGTGAAGGTCTACACTCCTCCTGACTGTGTCAAGTTTGACTCAAGGCATTGCTACTTCAAAATAATTCTTCACACTAATGAGTGAGTTGCATGCAGACCTCCAAATCAAAGTCAATTTGACCTGGCTACTCACTCCCATTTGTCCTCCTATCTAGAAAAGAATTTAGAACAAGAAAGTAGTTGTCTCTCCAGTCAGATGGAGAAGTGGAAGCTTGAGGAGGAAAAGTAGCTGAAGTCACACAGCAAGTCAGTGGCAGAGCAGGGAAGGGACCCCCAGGGACAAGGTACCACTTTTTTAAGGGCTAACTGAACTGACAACATTTCTAAAAATTATTTAGGACAGCTGATCTGGAAAATGTCCCACAACCAGCTGAGAAATAAAACTGTGAATGGAAACTCCTTTTTAAGGGTTAACATTTCAAGCCTTAAACTAAACTTTGGAAACAGACTTATCTACTCATTGGGCTGTTCCAAAACCCTGGCTTCCAACCCTGAGGTTTCAAAACTCAGATCCAGAGTTTTAGTCTGATCCTAGGTTTGCAGCTTGTTCTGAATGCCTTTCCTTGGCAGTAGCTCATTTGTCTCCACATTATCATTACCTTGCAAAAGCTTCTTTTCCTGGAAAGAATCTATTTCATTAGTGTTAAACTTGTTCCCTACTGAGCCTCATCTCAGATGTTTTTTTCCTTAACAAAAAAGCTTTAGCTGAAGTTTTGGCTGCTGGTCAGGAGGCAATAACTAAAAAGAAAATAAGTGATAGCCAACACCCCCATCCCAGTTTAATTTAGTTCCCATTCCTCTGGGAAGTCTCTTCCCTTACCTCTGCATCACCCAAGACTCAAACAATATAACTGGTGTCTGACAATCAACCCAGTAGCTCCAGGATGAATGAAGGGAGAGTTTATGAATGGCCACATCCTGCCTACTGAGTGGAAAGAACCATATTATGTAGAGTCATTGATCACTGGTAAAGATATGCATAAGGTTTTTCCACAGTACAGCATGCCTATAATGAGCAACGCCTTCCCTCACGTGGCAGTAAACTTCAGAAAAAGCAATGGTTAACACACAAAGGGTGATCTATGAGAAGATGTAATTTTTATATTATATTTATATATGTATTATCATCTTTATAACATTCACAGAACCATGTGTACAGGGCTGGGAAGGCAGAGTTCTAACTGTGATAATCTGGAGCTCAGATTAGTAAATCTCTTCACATTTTAGCCCATTTTCATCCTTTGACCCTGTTGGGAAAGTCAACAGCAGAATTAAAGGATTAAAAACTAATGCTGTAGATTAGACACACTAATCACTGAGTATTATTGTCACTTGCCTCTAATGCCTACAAGATCCTTTGCAACCAAATGTCTATACCAGTGGTTTTCAACCTCTGGTCTATGGACCACTGGGGGTCCACAGACTATGTCTAAGGGGTCTGTGAAAGATGACTATGACCAATCAAAAGTATGTGAATACCCACATTTACAACTCAAAGGGGGTCCGTGTGGTATATGGAATGTACCTTTAAGGGGCCAACAGTGGGATGACCCAGTCTCTCCCCCTGATGCCCCTGTGCATGTGGTTTGTGGTGGTGGGTAGCTGTTGTTCTCCCTGCAAGCATGCGAGTTGATGAATCCTGTTCCTAATAAAGATAAAGCTGTTTACCACCCCATCGGTCTCTGCTGAACGGTGACTCGAGGACAAAACCCCAAAAGGCATGGAGGTCTGAGTGAGTACCCCATCCCAGGAGCCCAAAGGCACCGAGTAAACATTATAGTCCGCATCTCCATTCGAAATTTCCAAAGGGGTCCGTACATCCATTCAAAATTTGTTAAGGGTCCGCAAATGAAAAAAAAGTTGAAAACCACTGGCCTATACCACAACTACCCAGCAGCTAGGTAGCCACTATATGGTGACAATTGCTCATCATACTGATCATAATTGTTTAACT
Source organism: Alligator sinensis (assembly GCF_000455745.1). Lineage (NCBI taxonomy): Eukaryota > Metazoa > Chordata > Crocodylia > Alligatoridae > Alligator > Alligator sinensis. The sequence goes on along the minus strand of NW_005842336.1, from coordinate 715,381 downwards.
ATTATTTTGTGCTCACCTACCTAACAGTTGTATCCACCTGTTGTCTCATCTTGGGTGGAGGGGGGGAAGGGGGGGGGTACACACACATATGCATGTACAAATGTGCAATAGATGACATGTTCAAGATCAACAGATCCTGTGTGCATTATTTTTACTAATTAATTTTAATAGGAACTGAGCATCCAAATACCATCAACAGCTTTGAGTATCTTAACCTAAACAAATCATCATCAACCACAGAGTTGCCACAAAGGGTGGCAATTTGGGTCTTAAACCATAATGCAAATAAAAAACCAAGAAACTTGATGGCTTAAATGAAACCAACTTTAAGTTGCAGAAACTCACAAAGAACAAAGCAAAACACATCACATCAATATAACTTAGCTTCACTTGTTTCCCTTCCACAACTCAGAAATGATCCAAAGCTGCCTTGATCATTTTGCAGTCTCCACCAACATGTGTACACTTACAGAGAGACACTGCTCTGAGGCCAATGTGAACTCATGCCAACCTTCAACAAGGACTGAATTTATGGCTGAGCAGCAATCAAACCAATTTCAACTCAGAGTTTAAACATGGAAACACTTACAGACCTCTTTCTTCCTACCAGAAACATGGTGCCACTCTAACATGCCCTGCTTGTGACTATCAAGTGGAAATACATAATCATATGTGGATGAGGATTCAGAGTCCAAATAAAAGAGTATGCTGGGTTATTAAAAAAAAAAAAAAAAAATCCCTGGAGGTAAACCCTTCCCCAACATATTTCTTCCCTTGATATGTCTCAACAAACAGATAAAAAAAGCCTGTTCTAACAACTCATGCTATATTTCATAGTTGGTAGGGTCAGAAGGGACCTGAGCAGATCATCAAGTCCGACCCCCTGCCATGGGCAGGAATGAATGCTGGGATCAAATGACCCCAGCTAGGTGATTATCTAGCCTTCTTTTGAAGACCCCCAGGGTAGGAGCAAGCACCACTTCCCTTGGAAGTTGGTTCCAGATCCTAGCCACCCTGACTGTGAAGTAGTGCTTCCTGTCTAGCCTGAACCTACTCTCAATCAACTTGTGGCCGTTATTCCCAGTTACTCCAGGTAGTGCTTGGGGGGAACAGGGACTCTCCCATTCCCCACTGGTCCCTCCTGGTAAGTTTATAGATGGCCACCAGATTCCCTCCCAGCCTTCTCTTGTGGAGGCTGAACAGGTTCAGGTCCTGTAGCCTCTCCTCGTGGGACCTGCCCTGCTGCCCCCTGACCATGCGAGTGGCCCTCCTCTGGACCCTCTCAATGCTGGCCACATCCCTCCTGAAGCGCGGCGCCCAGAACTGGACGCAGTACTCCAACTGCGGCCTGACCAATGTCGCACAGAAGGGGAGGATCACCTCCTTGGACCTGCTCATGATGCATCTGTGGATGCATGACAAGGTGCGGTTAGCCTTGCTGACCGCATCCTCACAATGACATCTCCAACCCATGATTGGGCGATATTTGATTATTAGCATTATTGGATGTTTGGAAGTATGGTTCTATTTGGTGAAGGTTCCAGGCATAACTATTTCAGCAGTTCCCAGAATAAGTTTTCAGTTGCAGTTTCATCTCAAGGTACTGAACGGAAATCCAAGATACCAAAGTTCAATTTCCACCTTTGTGCAGACCCCACGTATACCCTTGGGCCATTCATATTATCCCTCGGTGCCTTTGATTTCCATCTACAAAATACAAATCTGACCACCTTCTCTCTCTCACCTGACCTATTTTGCCTGTTCCAACTAAACTCTTCAAGGCAGGAACCATGTCTTGAGAGACATGCATAATTCCTGTAGGACAATGGGACACCAGTCTTAGTTTGGGTTCCCATACATAACTGTAATAACTAGAGCTGGATCAAACAAAAATGGGGAAAAATATAATCAATTCCACCCATGCACACATCCTCAGAAAAATTAGTCCCCTTTTACAGGAGAAGGAGCTGAAGTAATAAGAGCTCAACTGACCTGCCAAAAATAATAAAACAACGCCAATTCCTGTCTATGCTCATAGAGTGGCTAAGAATCTTTGCCAATTCATGTTTGCTAGAGATGAACAGGCTACATATTTACAGGGTGCCGTTGCAAAATGAGATACAAGATACAATGACATTTCTCCAACACCTTCCAATCCAAATTACTTCTACATGCTACCAACTTCCAGCTACATAGGCAAACCAAGCAAGTTGATCCCAAGTTTACCCCAAGTTGATTGGCACTGATTACCACTGTTAAACCTCCTGCAGCCCTCTATATCCATGTTAACTGGGAGCTTTTACACCCACACTGCCACAAAAGCAATGACTACACAAGGTGCTATGCACTACAGACTCAGGACTTAAAAACAATAAACCTAAGGCCTGCTTCTCATTGACACCAAAGCCACTTGCCACCACTCCTGTAAATTATATTTTCATTCATTTTGAACATCTGTACCTTGACAAGGCATTACAAAGCAAGTTTAGTATAATTAACAATGTTGCTCCTAACATTCAGTCTACCGAACAATCCCTACAGGAGATATAAACTCTTTCTGAACAAGGCAGTTGCTATGTATATTTATTTCTACCATGCTGATGAAGTATTGCTAAACAGGAAAGGTGCCAAACCTTGAATTTAAAAGCATCAATTTAATATTACAGTAGGATTAACGTTCCAGGGTTGGCAAGAACAGAGAACTATTATCTTCATTTGATCTGAACCATTTGTTTCAGCTTTTTCCACAAAGTTAGCACTTTCTCTTCCAGACTTGCATCTGCTTTTGTTGCAACTCTTCCTGAGATTAGAAAGCATGAAAGGACCAAAAGAATAACTTTCTATCTACTCTACCAAAACATCATTGTATATTGAGAAATTGTCTGAGTGGACATCTTCCTAAAATCTTAAAATGATTAAGTGAATTAATTCTTTAACAATAATCAACCTCACTAATAGGTAACCAGTCATTTTTATCATTTAGACTGAAATTCTATATAGTCTTTAAGATTGGTCCAAAAAACAAACAAACAAACCCCCCCACAAAAACAAACAAAAAAACCCCAACTCTGAATTTGAACATCTTTAATACCTGAAGCAGACCAAGAATGGGCCACACAAAGTTTTTTAATATTTCATTTTTATGTTCTGGTTTTATTTACATAGGTTTCCTGGAAAAAGTATAGAAATTCATTAAAATATTTCAAGACGTTGTAGTCATAAATTGTATGCAGTGGGCTTGAAAATGTAGTCCTTAGTCTGTCAGCAAAGGAATAAATGTGTTTATGACTTTAGACTAGATTAGTTATAAATCTGACTGGGATTGTGGTTTAATATGTTGATTTAAAAAGGACAATTTTCCTCAGAAATGTTAAATTGAAATCAATGTTCTATCAGTCAAATAAACCATTTCAGGAAAAATGGGAATGAGCCACGAATAAAAAAAATCTATAACAGACTCATGGGTAATACAGAGTTGGTAGAAACTTTAAATTTTGGAAGTTATTAAATGTTCACAACTCCCCCCCCCCGATTTAAAAAAAAAAAAAAATGAACTAGTTCAATTTTTCAATTTAAAAGCTTGGAAAAGCTTTAAAAAAACTTTGGGATTAAAAAAAATTACAATTCCTTTTTCCAATCAGCACTACTTCAAACTCTAATTTTCTATGATGCTATCTGAAGATCCAAGTAAAAGAAATGAGTTAACATTAAATTCAGTTCCAGATTTCTAACTTGTGGCTGCTTTCTGAAGAGTGGCAAGGCTATGATTTTCAGCCACTGAATGGCTGTGGTTAAAAAAAAAACAAACACAAAACAAACCAACAACCCAAAAACAAGCGAACAACCCCCCCCCAAAAAAAACCCTACAGAATCCAGAGACAGAATTAACCATTTTGATATTCTGTTGTTTTAGCAGTGATAATTTCCCTTCTCTTCCTGTAAGGTTCTCGCTCTTTCATCACATGGTTTGGATGGGGTTTCCTAATTTAAGAAAAAAGAAGGAAGTGAAAAAAATCTCAAACTCTATCACAGGCAACTACACTGTTCCTTAATGAGCATCACCAGCACTGTTAGAGCCTTGAATAAGATGCAGCTTGCCATTGTGTTCTAGAGGTGTTTGCTGTATTAGCTTGAGACTCCTTACAGAGGTTTCATTTTCAGAGGCATCTTTGAAAACCTTGCCCCCAATACCTGCATATGCTAGTGGTTAGGACAATCAAAAAACAACAACAGCTGAGACTCTTACTTGTGTCACTAATGCCCTTGAAATCGAAAGATCTGACCAGGAAGGGTTTACTTGTGGAATAGTTATCACCCACACTAAAATGCACACAAGTTAGAGTCAGTCACAGAAGAAAAATGGCTGCAGGAGAACTTAATACAGTGAACCTTTTCACCAAATGACCTTTAACATAGCAGTTACTGTAGAAAACTGAATTAAAAGAAAAACAGGACCTTCATCAACTCAGAGATAAAATGCTGTGTCCAGCACTAAAGAATCTAAAGTAGACAACCTTCAATCCTCTGGATCACAGTGTACATGTAAGAGGTCTACCAACATCGCACCAAGACCTTCGATGCGCATGCCTGGGCAAGAGTATGGAAGAGGCTGTCCAAGACCTACAACCCCCCTTCAAACCACACAGACAGAATCCAAAGGCTGGTGCTTCAGTCAGTGTGCTGATGGTTGTAGCTTCTGCCAGACAGCAACAGATAAGAACTGCACCTGACTGCCTAATGTCACTCAGCAAAGGCATGTTTCCATCAAGCTGATGTCCCTTAGTCTATCTCCAACCGAGGAGTATCCACAAGGCAATGGGGGCTAGGGTTTTGAAACGCCTTATACTCGCCTTACAATATTGTATTTTATAGGAGCTATGCCACCACAAGTAGTCCCACCATGTTGCCACCAGGCCCTCCAGCCAGATGCAGTTTCCAGCCATACCTAAGACTAAAGAATCAGACCCTCTGTAATAAAAAAGAGAACGCTAAAACCTTGCTTGTTTGTATTCCTGGTAGTGTGGCAACTAATAAATTAATGAAACAAAATGAAGTTGGAAGAAAAGGCTTGAATGCTTCCACTGACACATGGAAAATAGGTCAGTTCAGCAGTGGGGTGTGGGGATTGTTTTGTTTTCCCCAAATATAAAATATTTTTCTTCATAGTTTCAAAACTTCAGTGAAAACAGTTCTAATCTTTTTGTAGTTAAAACATCCCCCCACAACTGATTCCAGTGCAAAAAAAGGAACCACAGGCATAAATAGTACTAGGAAGCAAAATAAATATATGAGAGAGAGAGAAAGAGAAAGAGAGAGAGAGAGAGAGAGAGAGAGAGAGAGAGAGAGAGAGAGAGAGAGAGAGAGAGAGAGAGAGAGAGAGAGAGTGTGTATGTATTTGCACGTGTGCCCAGCTCCTCCAGAAAGCAGGGCCAAGGACTATTAAAATTCTACCCATTTTAATTATCAGATGTTAGTGTAGTATGTAATGATAATATTTTTAAAATGTGTAAACTGATATTGCCCCTGTAATAATACAGAAGCCTAATCTGCTTAATACTTGTCATACATAGGAAGGTCTGGCTAAGACCAAGACAATCAGGTAAGGGTAATGAACATACATGGTTTTTTCCCCTTTCACTGCCACAATACAAGGGAAGAATGCAAGCAGCTTTCAAAATTCAATGTTGCAATTAGCTGCAGAGAAGAAACTTGTTTTTTTTTCAGTGATTGTCAGCCAAGATGCCCACCGCAATGTTTGCATTGTTAGGTATGCAAATATGATTCACAAGATAAAAGCAGATTTCAAAAAGAAATCCATAGTTATGGTATTTCTGAGTTCTCTGCAACAGAAAACTACCTCTATTATTTTTCTGTGGTAAAAAAAAGAAAACTAAGAGCTGGCATTTTCAAAGGAGCGCCTCCAGCCTAAAAAGCTTGAGAACCACTGGTTTACTGGCAACAAACTGAAATCCATCACAGGATGTTTTTGCCATGGTCACCCCTTGGCACACAAAAAAATAACTGACTACCAGACAGCAAAAACAAATGAGATGTTTTCTAGCCTTTGCTCTGAGTGTAATCTTAGTGAAAGGATGCAAACATGGGCCTAGAACTTCCTCCATCTGAGGAACTTGACTATTTTAATGCACTATTTTGATGATGGCAGTATCTCATGATCCTGACTGTAGACCAGGACTGAGCCTCGTGCTATACAAACACCACAATGACTGTTCCTGCTGCAAGTAGCTTACAACATAATTATACTGCAATACTACTAATAGTAAGTAATATTGCAAAAGATTATAACAACAGAAAATATGGCATATTCTGTCATTCACATTATACATGCAACACTCATAAAAGATTTGGTAAGCTAAAAATGACATTATGCCTCAAAGATGTAATCAGTCAATAAGAGTTAGTTCTGTTGACACAACAGTTGTCACTTGATATGCTGCTGGGAAGTCTTCATGGCAGGAGTTTCTATGAAACCAGGCAACTATCACAGTTCCCTGCTCCTCCAGTTGCAATTAAGTCCTGATGGGCAAATCTTACCTTTAATGAACTCAAGCTACTAATTTGCCTCCAGACACACAGTTATCACTTGGGGGGGGCAGGGGAAAAAAAAAAAGAAGAACATGAATGGGATGGGCAATGATTTGGAAAAAGAAAGTATGATGGAAAGAAGCAGGAGCGGGGAAAAAAACAAGTCAGAATTGAGACTAGCCAGCCTGTGCTTTAAGCTTATAGGCACAGTTCAAGCACATACAAGGAATATGTATAAAGTTTCAGCAAGTGGCATAGGGAAATGCAAGGTAAGAATTAGTTGGTCTAATAAAACACATCTACCAAATAAGAATCGAGACCATTTCAGAAACCAGATCAGTAGCTATGGGCTGGGATATGCAAAACATACTAAGGGAAAGCTCCCACTGATCTGGTGTTTTAACTCCCATAGGGTTCCTTGAAAAGCCCAGCCGTAATACCCACATCTGCAGTAATGCCAGGAAAAGAAATCCCCTTGCTCCTGCTGGTTTTTCAAAGAGAACACCAGAGAGCAGAACTTGTAGTTTTCCTTACACTTACTCCCTACAAGAGTGAGACTGGCTTAAAAACACTTACTTATACCTCCTGTCACTGTAGCAACAAAAACTCAACTTCCTCCACACATCTGCAGTCAGTAATTTAATCTGGTTTGATGAAGCTGCAGGTCTCTGCACAGTGCTCCTCTACTGTGCCTCCTTAATTTCTTGGCCATGCAGCAGGTAGTTAACACTTCCTGCCCTCTCTGCGCCACCTGCTCTCTCCATACTTTACTCCTCTCTCCTTTCTTCTGAAAAGAATAGTACCTCAAATAATAACTGCATCTTCACATCTCATCTTGTGCCCCTTGGAGAGCCAGCATCCACTGCAACACGCCTTCCTCAACACTTCCTACAAAAAATCCCACAGTCACAACTTCCTTGTGCGCGGGCCAGGAGCGACCCGAGCCCTTTTCCGCGCTGCACGCGGGCTGTGGCCAGCAGCCCGGGCATGCCGGGTCGGAGAGGGAAGGCCGTCGAGCTGGAATTAGGCACAAACGCGTATCGGTAGTTTTAAAGATTGTTTACTTACACCGAGATGGCAGTGGTGCAGGCAGGAAAACTTGCTTGAGTTGCAGTTACAGACAGAAAAGAAAACAAAACTCGAACCTGCAGGGCACGAGGGTACGTTGCAAAGGGTTCCGGCGACGGGAAGATATAAAATACGAGGGTACGTCGCAGTGGGTTTCGGCAACGGGAAAATAAACCTGCAGGACTCGAACCCGGGTAGAAGAGCTCTGAGATCGGTCAAGGATTCACACGAAGTTTGCTAGGCTCCGTGGGTCCTTCTGCTCCACACGAAGTTTGCTAGGCTCCGTGGGTCCGGTTCTTTTGCGCGTGGGAAGGGATACGTCTGGACTGCGCTCGGCGACGGGGAGAGGCTAGAGGTTGATCAGACCTCCGTTGCCTGCTTAAAATGCGTTGGGTCCGTAAGGATCTGCAGCACTTGGAGATCTTCACACAGCGTGAAGTCTCCTCCTCCCTTGTTCGTGGAGTCCTCCAACTTGGGTGGAAACCACTCAAGCCTTTTATACAGCTAGCAAGCCAATCACTAGCCGCCACGTGTGAATAATTTAGAACTGGCCAATAATGGGACTCAAATTAGCATACAAATGGCAGGAACTCTTTGCAACGAGCATTTCTGTGCTGCAACAAAGAAATGCACCCTGCAAAGAAAGCTTCAAATTGGCGGGAAATTCTCCCTTGCACCGGGGTTCTCTTTTGCAGCAGAAAACTCCACCGTGCAAGGAAGCTACAATTTAGCGGGAACAATTTAGCAGTGCCGAAGCACACAAAAACAAAAATCACACCCTTTGGGTTGTGACACCTTGAAAAGCATCAGTTGTGTCCATCCCTTCTTGGGAAAGGAACAGCAGCACATGAACTGGTCTGCTCTCACTCAACATTTCTGCCAACCCTATGCAACCAAGCACATGGACTTAAACTGATTGCTGCAGAAGATGAGAGATTTAGGCACAAAGACTCCCTTCTACAATATAATTCCTCAAACACCCTCTTTTGTCTGTATTCCCTGGACAAATACTTGCAAGCCTTTTTACAAAATGTAACAGATTTCATTCAAATAACATGCTACAGATAAATGCAGAAATACTCCATGTCTGCAGATTCAAAAACCATGCTCACTTTCACTTTTGTTGTTTCAGGGCTACTTATAACCTTACATCAAGAAGGTAAGGTGGGTCAGACAATGAGAACCCCCTCCCCCACCAACCTTAAGTCATTAATTTTGCAAGAAAACAAGGTTAAAAAAAATCACATACTAGTAGAAAAATATATTGTTTTAAGTGTATATTTCAAAATAATTACCCAGTAAAGAGCAATGCAGGAGAGTTTGGCTTCTTTGCAACAAGCTGTCATTATGCAATTGAAAAGATGTAATAAAATCCTGCACTTAAAGAAGAAATAAAGGCCAACAGACAGCAGCAAACAAGAGGCCCTTATTTTGCTCCTATTTCAGTCCTTATTAGGCTTTGCCGTTCACTAACTTCAAAAGAATCAGGATCAGGCACATAAAGAGAGACAGCATGAGAGACCGACAGGCACAAAAACATACAGGCCTTAAATGTACATGTAGACTTGCACTGGTTTACCTTAATAAATGCAAACTTCTGGGTAGATCCTGATCGCTCAGTTCCACAATTACTTAGGCTATCTTCACAGAAAAGTCAAACTGTTAGATGATAAACCAATACAAATAACTGGTGCAGTGCCTGTGTGCAGATTTCAATATTGGTTCATCTCATCTAGCTTGAACTTGTAAATTTATGGGCACAAACTAAATTAACAGCAGTTTAGACTTTTTCTTGAGTCCATGCTCAAAAGCTGCACCAATTTGACAAAATCAATGTACAGCCAAACTACTTGTGTAGAGCTTGCCTTCAGTTCAACTTAAATCTGTTATAAATCAATCTACGCGAATCAAAATAAACTTGTTTTAAAGTGAATAATATCCATATATTTTGCGCTGATTTAGCAATTGTTTTAGATTAAATTGGTGCTTCCTCTGCATGTGATAATGCTGGAGCCAAGAGGTTTCACCGAAGTCAGGCCTGAAGGAGAAGTTTGCAAAGTGTGAGCTCTTTGTGGCCTGCTCTTGCATCGTTTTAGAGCCCCAAACAGACAACCAGTTGCACAACTGGGACTTTTAACATGAAAGCATATTCCCAGAGCAACTGCACAAGTGTTAGAAGTCTGAACAAATGTTAAAAGCTAAAACAAAAACTCTGTTTTATTTTGACAGAGCATCAGCGCCACAGTATTATCAGCTATATGAAACCATTTTAAACAGGGAAGAGCAAAATGCTGGGACTGATGAATGGGTGCAACACACAAAGCAGACTTGGAGACTAACACAGAAGCAGACTTGCAAGCAGACTTGCAGAAACTAAATGCCAGATGAGCAGCAAGACATGAACTTACAACCATCCATATCAGAAGTACTCCCAGGTAAAAATGTTGGTCATGATAAAATTAATAAAAGTTCATCCTGGGGCATGCTCTCTCTATCAAATCCTTTGCATTTCTGTTCACGCAAGTCACAAATATAGCTGGCAGGCACTGGTTTCCATTTGAAAAATTACTGCCATTCCTAAAATGTGATGCAGCTGATTGTTACTCAAATAACACACAGTATTTCAACAGAATAAATACGCCTTTGCTATAAGGATAGTCTTATGCTTGTGGCCTCTGCAGCAGGTAAGAATATTGGTTTAAATGGTCACCAATAATGATATGGGGTCTTTAAAAAAAAAATCTGTTAAAAAATAGAGAGATATCGAAGCTAAAGATGCCATACTGCCAGCTCTGAAGAGTAAAACTGATGTTAACTCAAAGGCATGTTTTGTTACAATAGTAACGTGGTAAAGATATCATGTTTGATCCAAAATTATTATTTTGCAACTTTTCAGAACTCTAATCAAACTTAGATCAGTTATTTGCAAAACTCAGCAGCCAACCTTTAAAACATAGGGTTCTTATCCATCACCATGAGCCATTCAGATATGAGCTTGAAACATTTCAAGTACTCAGCCAAGAAGCAACATGAAATTTATGTGGGATGCTGTTTTCGCTAGTAAATTCATTAATGCATCATTGTTATAAAAATAACCAGAAAGGCAACAAATATATTGTGCCTCTCAGCCCAAGACAAAAAACATTATTTATACTGCATATAAACAGAGCTCATTTACCAATTTCATTTGTAGTTTGTTTGTTTTTTTTACTGACAAATGTTTTTCATTAATTGACCCAAAAAACACTGAATTTTGAACAACAATAATTAAAAAAATTACTGCAGTCTAGCTAGTTACTCCCCAGTCTATATTTTGCATGTAATTATTCTGTTCCAAGTGCAGAACTTTGAACTTGTCTTTGTCAAATCTCATCTAATTGACAGAAGACCACAGCAGAAGTGCTCACCCAACAAACGTGAATTCTGCTAACTACCTTGTCACATTGACACAGGAAAGGAAGGCTGGATCCACCTTACAGTATTTTCATATAGTCTGTATTTCCTTAGCTTGTGAATAAGAATGCAAGTAAGAGAAGATGTGTGAAGGGTGGTAAATGGCAAAGGGGGGGGGGGCGCGGAAAAAAAATCAGTGAAAATTTAGAGAGAACCTTTTTAGAACTGAAATGGAATACCTCAGGTGAAGAGTTAATGCAGACCTGTGTTACCATCACTTAAAACACTTCAAGCAGACAATACAGTTCAGCCATTACAGCAAACACTTCATTTGTTTCTAAGCAGGTAATGATAGTCCTTAACAATATTATTGACTTTTCTATTTGGAAATGGAAAAAGAGAGCAATGAAGCATGCACCTCTAGCATGGACCTCTAATTAGGACGTGAAAACATCTATTGAGCAGGGAGTCTGATCTGCCACAGAGGAGATGGGACTTAAAGAAACTCAGTCAAATTATACGTTAGATAAACTTGCAAAAATCTAGTAAAGCCACCAGGAATAAAAATAAGTCAATGGAGAAAACAACAGTTGCACTGTCCTCTGCCATAAATCAATGATAATTTAATTATTTTAAAGTCAATCTGATGATGGACAGGCTGCATAAACTTCAGGGACACAACTGTAAATAATTCCCATAAAATTTCAAACGAACTTAATTGCAGTGTTACATAATACATATACGTGTATTAAAATGCATTCTGTGCATGACTGCCTTTGAGAAAAGAAACAGGCCAAAAAGAAAATGGTTAGTTTGTAGGTCTGTGAGAGGGGTGGGTGAGCTTTTGCTGGGAGGTAGCAAATCAGCTTTTAGTGTGCTCCTTTTAAATACCAACAAGCCATTCAAGGAGATTGCTTACAATAATTCAGGAAACAAACATTCAAAAATTGAAACTTGCAAAAATTTAAGGGATGCCTTTGGATCACAGTGGTTAGTTGTTGGGAACTCTACATTGTTACTATCTGCAGAGCTGAATCTGAAATAAATTCAAACATCTCTATGGCAATGTCAAAAGCACAGATAATATTCTGTTAGACATAATGTTACCATTCTTTCTTTAATAAAAGGAACTTGGAGCCTTTCAAAGTTCTCAGCCACCATCTGGAGAAAGGCCCAGGCTAGGGGTGAATGAAAGCTACTACCATGTCATGGCCCCTATATGATATGAACAGGTAGTCTAAGGCCAACGCCTTGTCACAAATGCCATCATAATTAGTACTAATAGCCACCCTTGCTGGCAATTTTCCCAGGGATTAAATAGGCCAAGGAGATTAAAATATTATGCCAATAAAAGGCAACAATTTTACACTGAAATTTTTTAGCATAAAGTACTCTGGGTAGGCAGCAGGGAGAAAAGGTTTTATTCTCCTGCTCTTGTATCTGTTCCATGAAAAGACAGGGTGCTTCCATCTTCTGCGATCAATCTACAACCCAAGATCTGAAAGCTTTTACTACAAAAATGGACCAGATGATCTGCAAGGTGTCTTCCAGCCCCTAACAATCTATGAATCTATGAAAAAGGCCCATATCCTGCAGGGGTTTAGGTTGTAGCTGTGTTGGTCTAAGGACATAGGCAGACAAGGTTCCTTGGGTGAATTTGATATCTTTTATTAGACCAACCCAAATAGTTGGAGAATAGTTATTAAGCAAGCTTTTGGGTTCAAAAACCCTTCATCAGGCTAAGGAAACTTCAGCAGTTGGTGTGTGCTCTTCCTGGATGGAATGAAAAGTAAAGAAGCCAGGGGCTGGGCTGGGCTGGGGAGTCAGTTGCCAGGTAGATTATAATGTATCAAAAATCCAATGTCTATGTTTAGTCCATGGTCTCTAGTATCCAGGAGGTTGATGAAATGGAGCTCATAGGCTCGTCTCTGGGAAGTGTTGTGCAAGTTTCCCTTGAGGATCAGGACTGAGAGATTGTAGAGAGAGTGGCCCTCCCGTGAGAAATGTGCCCCCACCAGTAATTGGGTATTTCTGTCTTTGATGGATTTCCGGTGTGCGTTCATTCTGGTGCGCAGTTGTTGTTTGGTCTCTCCTACATGTTTTCCATCAGGGCATTTGGTGCATTGGATGAGGTATATTACATTTCTGGAGGTGCAGCTGTAAGATCCTGGGATGCTGATGGCTCTGTTGTGGGGTGTAGTAATAGTGGAGGTGGTGGAGATGTGTTGGCAGGTTTTGCATTTCTTGTCATGGCACAGTCTGGATCCTTT
>NW_005842336.1:698982-701725 GCF_000455745.1 Alligator sinensis | reverse complement strand
GGATGGAGGGATGGTGATTGTTGAATTTCTGATGGAACTCAATCAGAGATTGCAGGTTTTCAGTCCAAACGATAAAGATGTCATCGATGTATCTTAAGTATAGCAAGGGTTTGATGGTGCAGTTCTTGAGGAAGTCTTCTTCTTACAGCTCATAAAAAGGTTGGCATACTGTGGGGTCATTTTAGTGCCCATAGCTGTTCCCATCATCTGGAGGAAGTGTTGATTATTAAAAGTGAAATTGTTGTGTGTGAGGATGAAGTGTATAAGGTCAGTAATATCTTTGGGTCTGTATTCTGAGTTGTAATCTTGTTCCTGTAGATATGTAAGGCAGGCTTGGATGCCATCCTGGTGTGGGATGTTGGTATATAGGCTGGTAGCGTCCATGGTGGCTAGGAGTGTGTTGTTGGGAAGGTGGTCTATCCTGCAGACACTTACATGCCTACCTTTACTAGCAGGAACAGCTCCCATGGTAGTAATATTAAGCATGTGCTTTAACTTGAGGATTGGGGCCTAAGTGCAAAGCACTTAATGCATGCCTTTGTAATATTAGGTATGCAAATATAAAGCCTAACAAAAATAACTCATTAACACAAAGTACAAGCACCAACCATTCACTCACTGAAGTTATTTACTGTAGCAATCCAATTAAATATGCTTGTAAAATAGATGAAAAACAACCATTATGAACTACAATAAGAAATGGACTACATATCCAAGTAAGGAAATTAGCATCTCCTTTATATAACTATGCATGCAGGAATAACTGGGTATCACACACTTGCTTACTCCTGTTTGGCTGGGAATGCTCAGAACACAGACCTTTGGTTCCTATACAGGCCAGCGCCTTGTATGCAGCAGGGACATCATAGCCTGTTGCTGATAAAGCCCAGCAGCAAATTACTAATCCCGGAAGCCAGGAAGAATTATGATCAGAGGAGTGTCTCCGTGAGTCACGTTGCTGCCCAAGGCTACTTTTGATAGTACTGTCTTAGTCAGAGTCGTGTCTAAAAATCAAAGCTGTCTCAAAATTGGCATTAGGTTTAAGGTGTTTAACCTACCCTTACTATGATAAGGAGCTGCAAGTCTCAAGGCAGACAGCACTTAAGAAGCAACCCCTGCAATTTGCACAAATTCCTGTGCCACCAATGAAAATAAAACTCCGCAGCACAGTGCATATGTTGTCACTAGTGGAGGAAACAAAGTTCAGAGAACATAACATTACACACCCTGAAAGTAGTCAAGAAAGCAAGCAGATAAGACTGTGCTGCCTGTAATAACTTTGTTAAGACACAGAGCTGCATTTCAGCTCTGATCCTACAAAGAAGCTGCAAATGCGTAGATCCCAGGACCCACATGAAGTTTTTATGAAGTTAAGGGGTTATTACAGGTACTTTATTCTCTGCAAATCAGTAGAGGATTGGGGCCTTGATCCCTTTTGAGATAACTGTAACAAAGAGAAATTCAGTAGTGCTTCACACTTTGCAAATGCTTCCCCATTTCAAAATGTTTCCCAGGGAGAAGAACGACAGGGACAGATCAGTTCTCCTTAAGAGTTTGTTCCTGTGAGAAATGTTCTCCTCTTCTGTAATCTACAGAGCATCTTCCAGACAGCCTCAGGATCTTGTGGTTTTCAATTTGTCATACGTCCAAAAATAAAAAAAAAGGGAACTTACTGACCACAAGGTCTGAGACAAGGCTCTGACTAGGAGGTAGGAAATTAGTGTTTGAAGATCTTTTAAATGACAACAAACTGGCAGGGTTTTTGGTTGTAGCTGTGTTGGTCTAAGGACATAGGCAGGCAAGGTGATCTCTTTTATTAGACCAACCAAATAGTTGGGGAAAAAAGTTCTTTGCAAGCTTTCGGGTACAAACACCCAGGGCAGGTAATAAAAGCTGTTGCTGCTCATTCCCTGTCATTCACTCTTTTATTGCATTCTCCCCAGGAGCATCACAGACACCGATTCTCCTCCTATTAATCCCTGGGGAGCTATTAACCCTGCAGCAGTTACTGCCCAAACTGCATCTCTCACCCAAACGTCTCTCCGAAGCGCCCCCCGTTTCAAGCAGACCAAAAAAAGTGAACAAGCACCACAAAAAAACCCAAAGAGATGGGTTCCAAGACGGCAAACTTGGAGAATGACAAAAACCAAAGCCGCATGAACCAAATCATGCAGACCTTAGGCTGTCTCCCCACCCTGCGGCTCGACGCCAAATCAAAGTCCCAGTGAATATTTGTAGTGCAGACCTGGGGGCAAAAAGGATGGGGGCCACAAGTATGCAGGCAAAGAGAATGGGGGTCACAGAGGTATCGCTGCAAAAAGAAATCAAGAGGGAACAAATCAAACCTTGCTGAAGGGGGACAGAGGGAATTACATTATAATGCGGGGGGGTGCAGGGGGCACCTGGACCTGGCGAGCAGGGGGAGGATACGTCCCGAAGGGCTGAGGACGAGGGACTCGTGCGTGGTCCCTGGCGGCACGGGCCCGTGGTGGGGCAGGGGCAGGAGGAGGGAGACGGGGCCGAGAGCACGGGGGGAGGAGGGGGCTATGCCGGGATGGAGAGGGTGCCCGGGCGACGGCGCTCACTCACCGACTCCGTACTTCTCGCGCTTGGTGGGGATCCAGCGGGCCATGCCGGCGGCCCGGCCCGGCCCGGGACAGCGCCTCAGCGCCCGTCTGCCCGCGGCGGCGTCGGGCGAGGCGCCCCGGGCTGCTCCGCCATGTTCGGGGCCGGGGCCGGGGCC
>NW_005842336.1:687145-698829 GCF_000455745.1 Alligator sinensis | reverse complement strand
CGGGGCGCAGCCACTGACACCGTTCGCGACGGCGCTTCCGGCCCCTGACCGCGCGGGTCGCGGGGCACCAGGCTGCCGCGTCCTCCACTCGGGACTTGTGGGCGAGCCAGGGGCGCAGGGCGGGCAGGGAGCCACCCGGGGCCCCACACGCGTGGTGGCAGCGCAGCCTCAGCCCCTTCCCGGAGGAGCGAGTGCCTTGTGCCATTGGCACGAGGGCCAGGGGTTGCCTCCCCTGCTGTACACCTCGCCCCGCGGTTCAGGTCGGCGTGGCGCTGAGATGAGGCTCTGCGAGTAGGCTGAGAGAAACCTCTTCAGTTATCCACACAGGAACCTAGCAGGAAACTCTATGAATAATCCCAATCCACTCATGGGGCTACCCACCGTGGTTGAAATTTAACACAGGCATATGTTTGCAGGGCCCAGGCCTATTTTTTATACCTGCATTAGGAAATGATTCATATCTGTGAAGCATGAATGAAAGACTTTTTCTTCTCAGAAGTGTGTTTCTATTTTAGAGATCTTGTGCAGAGAGCTGCATGGCAGTACGCTCCGGTGTAGACTTATTATTATTGTTGTTGCGGTTGTTATTTTTAAACTACGAATAGGAGCAAATAGACTGCATTTTGTTAGATTTGTTAGTGGGTTTTTTAAATCTATTCCAAGCCATCCTTGCTATCTTATGCATGAAAACTCCCAGCGGTGCTTCTATTTTTAGATGCAAGTAATTATTGCTTTTTCCAGCAGAAAATGGAAGACTATAAGTAATTTGAATGCATAAATTAAATAGTAGCCTAGGCAATATATTGTAGGAAACAACCCTGCACATTCTCGGAGGAATCATGAATGTGGGATCTTAGCAGGACTTTTCAGTTTCCAGTGTATCCGATCGATCATCAAAATCTTTCAGAGGATGGCTCCATTACTGTGATTCCATTTTTACTGCACACGTGTTGTTCTCCTCCTGTAAAGCAAACCGTTTCATCCACACTCTTTAGTTCTTTCAACAACAAAAAAACCTGGCAAACCCAAAAAAACAATTTTTGGTTAAAATATTCATACTTTCATACCTAAAATTGGACACCTAAAACTAGGATTCTCAAAAAAGATGAAGGGATTTATGCAATGATTAAGAGATTTAGGTACCTAAATCCCAAATGGAAGTCAATAGGGTTTGGGTACCTAACTCCCTTAGAATCTTGCAACTATCAGCTTACACCCATACTTAGGCTCCTACTTAAGTGGCCTGATTCTTAAAAGTGCAAACTGTTCATAACTCCCTTGGAAGCCTAGGAGTTATGATTCCTCAGACTTTTGAAAATCCAGGCATATGTTCACTTACTTAAGCATGTGTAATTACCTACATTTTGAGCACATGAGTCTGCAAATGTTGGCACTAAACTTGTCTTCTTCAACCAGTTCTTCAAGGCACAGCCATCTGTCCCTCTGTGCAGGTATTTACTGCGATGGGATCATGATCTTGACTGAAGCCTCAAGGTGCTAGAGTAACAAAAATAACAATAAATACTACTTTGCCCCTTCTCCCATACCTCATTCTCCATGTGACAACAACACTTTTTCTGAAATAGCTATTTCCAGTACTAGTAATGTACACTTTGCTGTACAGTGTATTTTTCTTTAAGTATGCCTGGTCGGCTGGGCTAAGAATATGTGGTTTATGGGCTTGTCCCAGACATGGGAAGTTAGTCATTTTGTTGTGGGATGCACTGTAATGTTACACCCAAGTTTCTTCAGAACAGCCAGGCTGATTGCTAAGATGATGACTTGAATTTGTTCCCAAAAGCTGCTCACAACTGGTTTCTGACATCGTACTTCCATTCTTAGGAGCATAGGCATGAAAGGGAATTCCTGCATCAACTGCCCCAGTCCCCTGTTTCACTGCAGCCACGTTGTATAATCCCTTTGATAAACTGAGGGGGATTTGGGTGTGATATAAAGCTGGCATAGTCTGATCTGTGCCACTTGTTTTCCTCTCCCCTGGAAAGCAGCTGTACAGTCCTGAGCAAGACTAAGCATCTGTCCCATGGTTAGTCTTTTCGGAGTGTTCAGCTGTCATCAGTGCTTCAGGCTACACATTCTTGCCTTTGGTGTAATGACTTGAATTTGTGCAAACATTCACATTTAGTTTAAATACTCCTCCCTAGGAGACGCCAATAACAGGAAATGTCTGCTTATTTCTGAATGAGACGGGTCTGTTTCTTATCACGCTGATTACACTTATCTTTGAGGTGATTTTCTATGATGTCAGAATACAGAAGGAAGTGATACAGCTTCAGAAATATCTTATGGACAACATTCAAGCTTGGAGGCAGAGTATTAAAAAAGATGGCACCCCTTAAGACATAAATGGTTAGATTCTCAATAGAGATGTAGACTCCAGGACCGTATCCACACAAGCGTGGACATTTGTTTCCCCAGGGAATGCCTGTGCCAGGAGCCCTCTGGCATGTGGCAGGCTAACTTGGATGGAGGAGGGGAGGCTGGAGCCAGCAGCCCTACCTGGGGTCAACCCCCCTATGCTGCTACCTTGCAGCACAAAGAACAGTTGAATGTGCAGAATGCGGCGACGCACACATTTGCAGCGCCACATACTGCATGGCAGCGCTCATTTGGACGCAGCCCAGGTGCCCAACCCATTTGAATATGTGATCCTTATTTAGGTGCCTAATTGGGAGCTGGGTTTTTGTTTCTTTAACCTGGGCCTCAAATAAGTACAGTCAAAAGGCCTGAGGCTGAATCAATTCAATCTTTGCAGAGTAGTCTAAGCTGCATGAGGTTGAACCAATAAGGAAGTGAACCAACATTTACTTTTGATTCCAGAAATTCAGCCACATGTCTGGAGTGGCTCAGGCTAGAAGCTGAAGGCAACAGAGCACGCATCCCTGCCCAGGTGGGATGGACAGCCTGGGCCAAGGCTAGCCTACCCATCCTGCAAGCTGGGGTTTGCAGGGGAAGTGCAAAGCATCCTGGGATGCTGGGGGACTGTGAGTTAACTTGAGTCTGGAGGGGATGTGGGACAGAAGTTCAATAAAAACATTTAACCAAAATCAGTTAAGTCTGATACTACATCCATCCAGGTTTATCTTAACTGGATTCAGCCATTCTGAAAGTGGTTTATGTGCACTGAACTTCTGTTGTGTTACAGATTTAAACTGGTTTCCAATCACTTATACCAGTTTGTGTGTAATTTCTGTCCCTAGCCCAAAAGTACTGGGCTTTCAATCCTTTACTGCTATATAGTTTTGTAGATGTGTGTGACAGTACTGAATTGACACAGTCCCTGTGTTGGTGTCATAAATATTGCAACAATTACAAATATTTCTGCAAAATGTTTATGGTTCTGGATTTTAGAAACGAGCTAGCTGAGCCTTGCTTCTCTTTTCCAGTCCAGGGCACGAACATTCTTGGCATCAAATGAAAAGCAAAGCAAAACAAGACTGATGAACAAGCACTAACTAGAGGGGCTGGTTTTATTATTGTTGGAGGGAAAGTCAGTGAATGATTTATTAAAATGTAAGGATTTATCAGGTCAGTACTGTACAAGTAAACAATGTCAGGTACATTTCATCACTCAATATGGTTTCTATTTAGGCAAGTGACTGTGTTCATGTAGCAGCTTCTTACTCAATATTTTGTCTTCAGTAATATCTGCTACTAACTACTGCTGGGAGCTGGGTTTTACTCTATTCTTTCCCACATATCAATAGACCTGGTGGCTAAATGCTCACTCTCCTGCACATTTCTGGTGTGATCTTGGCCAAGACACTTTAGAATTTGTTTTTGGGAAATGCTTCTCATTTGCAAGTCCCTTTAATCTCAACCAGACCCTCATTTCTCTGTGCCTCAGTTCCTGCTCTGTCAAACTGGAATTAATTGTATTTCTCTCTCTCTCAGGAACATTATGAAGATGCTTTTGTTAGTATTTCAGATGTATTCAAATGGTATTGTGAGGGGTCCGCACAAAGAATCTCTCCATATCTGGGTTTGCCCAAAGGTCTCAGAGACAGATGCTTTCACAGCCTAGTACAAAGTTCCACTTTTCCTATACAGTACCCTTTCCACACTGATTTAAAAGTTTCTTTCCAACTTTATTTTTTTAGTGCTTTGATATTCTTGCTGATGGGGAATCTTAAGAGTCATTGTGTTTCTGGGACAAGAATATCTGCTAAACAAAAGGGACTCAAATTGTTCTCTTCCTGTGGATCAATAAGGTAACAGCAGATAGTAAATTTTTCATTCAACATGTTATCTGTTATCAGGAAGTTTTGATGGTAAAGCTCAAATCACTGCCTGTAAGATAATCCATTTGTTAAAGCATAGGGATAGGAGTCAGAGTGACTTATGTTCTATTCTGAGCTCTCCCTTGGACTTGGCTTCTGACTGTGAACAACTCATTTTACCTGTATGTACTTGTTTCAGACAGAGATCTTGACATCCGCTTATATAAATTACTTCAAGATCTATGAATGAAGAGTTCTTAATATTATAGCCTGTTTAGATACAAGTAATAAAGAAACAAGGTTGAATTTTGTGCCTACTTACAGCCAAAGACAACCACATGGAAATCTTTGTGCAAATCAAGGCTAGCATGGAATTTGACTGACTGTGGTTCAGTTGTATTTTTTAAATACCTTGATTTTTTTAATGCTGCTTTCTCTCTTACTTTGTTGTAGGAAAAAAAACCCCAGTGTTTCTAAAATATCGATATGTTGAACTAAAGCCTTAATTTAAAACTATAGTGTTACACAATCATAACTGTTAGAAAGACCTTTTTGTGTGATGTCTTGGAAACAGTTCTACAGTACTGTCTCCCTTGATCCACTCCTTTATAGCACTTTAACTCAGAGGCTAAAGGCATGTGGTTCTAGTGTCCCCCTCTGTTAGAACTAAGAACTGCAAATGCTAGAAAAATTAATTTCATTTGGAAATATTTACCTAATAGCAAAATACCCATACTTTATGCATGTTATTTTTTGTATTTCATTGCCCATGTTTCTCATGATGCTTTGCAACTGTGGATATAATTCTTGTGACTGCTGATGATCTAGGAAAAAGCCAGAGGAGATAGTGACTTTGTCAACAGTGTGCTCAGTGAGCTTAGAAATGAGAGGAGGCTCAATTTGCAGAAGTAACTGGGATCAAGGGTGGATTTTTAAGATGGGAGAAAATAAAGGATGTGTACTGTGAATGAAAGAAGCCAGAGGATAGTGAGAGGTTAAGGAGAAAAGTAAGGGAAGGAATGAACAAAAGAGAAACTTCCTAGTGACCACAGACATAGAAGGAGAAAAGAATTGAGAGACAAGAGAAAATAAGTGGCTACAGATAAGAGTGAGAAAGCAAGAAAATAATGAAACTATACCAGTCCATATTACAGGCAAAGGGGTGTAGCACACTAGCTGTTCATTAATGTAATTTAATTCCTATGATTGATCAACATTCAGATTTAGGTTTTGGTATGGGTCCTTTCCCAATTCTCATCACATTTGTCCGAAACTAGCATCAATAAAGAGCAAAAGAACTCAAAATATAAACACATCTGCACACAATTAATATGAGTAACCAGTGTTTCTCCATATTCTCCCTCTGTTTTCCTCATTTGAAAATACTTAGCACTTACCTGCAGGTCTCAGGGCCCTTTACAAAGGTGGGTATTATTGCTTCCATTTCACTGGCCATTCTGCTACGCAGATAGGGCAATCTACAGCTATGTAATAACATCAGTTTTGTTATTCAGCATACAGTGATTCTCACTGGAAAATATAAACATAAGTGTTAATACCTCTCCCCATTCAGCTGCTAAAGCAGATGTACTAAATAGTCTCAAAGGATCTTTCTCTGGCTGTTATTTAGCTCTCATTTCTGTTATATTTTAGGAAACATTATCTTTTAGTATCGTCCATTAAAAGAAATATATTATTTTACAGATCCATCCCAGCTGCCAGCGAATCATTTGGCGGCCTGTTGCCTGTACCAAAATGTCTTACATTACCACTAAGGATAATGATCAGACATAAAATTGAAGCATAGTGAGGCAGATCTTCAGCTGGCATAAATCAATGGGCAAAGCAATTTTACACTCGTTGAGTATCAAGCCCCCTCTTGACCTTGCATTCTATATTTTCCTAACTGAACCTTGCTGCAGTTGCTAAAGTCCACAGCTGTTAATTCTACCCAAACCTGTCTCCACAAAGCCCAGCCTTGAAGCAGGGGTTGTTTCTGGGTTTGCACAGGGCAGCAGAATGGCTAAGGACTCTGAATGCTACCATCATATAAAAGTATATTAATAATATGCCTCAGCCATACATGGTTAGATGAAATGTAGAGCCTAAGCTAGGTGTATTTTTGTGTGTGGACATCAACTGGATTAGAGGTAACACCTCTAATCCAATTGTTATACCTTGTGTGTTATACCTTAAACCAACAATGCAGTGAGGACAAGTCTCAGACTCTGTTATCTTGTCTAGCTGAGTCATGGTGCAGTGGCTGCAGACTTACAAGTTTCCAACTGAGACTCAAATGCCATTTTGCTAGATATGGCATATACTTATAAAAGACTATCGCATACTCAAAGAGTTAATAATCTAAATAAGCAGGAACAAAGACCATTGTAGCAGAGACTTGGCCCAGTCCCGCACTCACCAGGGCCATGACCGCTGGGGCACTTTATGGCCCCAAAATCCCATCCCAGCAGCCAGCAATGAGCCCATGGGCAGGCAGCGCATTCCCCTGCATGCTTCCACCCCACCCGGTAGAACAGGGAAGCACTCTCTGCATGCCCATCCCCCAGGCAGAGCTGTAAGCAGGAAGCCAGGCTCCACCTGGCTCTAGAGCCCTGCTGAGGCCAGGAGCAAGTGGCCAGCATGCCTGGCACTGCCTAAAGCTGAGAGGCTGCAGCTGTAGTGGATGATGTGTCCCACAGGGGCTCTCAGCACCTGGTCACAGCCACAGGGCATGTAGGGGCAGGCAGGGGTCCGGGTTGGCTCTGATCAACCCAGAACTCCCTTCATAGGGCAGCACCAGCCCCAAGGAAGGGGAGGCACTGGTATAGGCAGCAGGCCATGCTGCCTCCCTCCACTGGAACCAGTGATGCCCCACTCACAATCAGATAGGCACTGGCTCCAGTGGCAGGAACTGGATCACTTGGTAATGCTGGAGGCCAAGTACCAGTAAAGGCCTCACTGGGCTTTATACTGGCCACGGCCCTAACTACCTACAGAACTGGATCTAGTACAGGCCCACCTTATGAATCAGCCTCAGGACTGGGGGAGTATACCCTGAAGAGCCTAGTCACCCAGGAAAAAGGCGGACATAAACTATAAGGCCAAAGTGCGGCCTGCAAACAGACAGTGGACACCCTTATTTATGTTGTATTTCTTTATTAAAGCTGATGCAACGCAGACACAGATGCAACGCAGACATCGCACCCAGCCCTGTTACCACTCACCAAGGTAACAGGGCTGGGTCAGCCCACACCAGCCTCAGATCCTTCTGTTTTTCCTTTGAGCCGGACCTTTTCCTTCATTACGTGAAGGCAGGGACCTGGGGCATTTTTACACGTGCTCGGAGATGCAGCACCGGATGCTTTAATTAGCAAGCCGCACTAATTAAAAGTGCCTGCATGTCATGTGTATCAGTATCCCCATGTGTCCGCATGCTGAAAAAATGGTGGTGGAGCACTTGGAACTAAAACATTTAACGTGTTTTATTTCCAAGCACCCTGCCACCATTTTTTCAGCACAGGGACTTTGCTACACATGACGAGGAAGGCTGCCAGAGCATGGCAGTTTCCGTGCCCCAGCGCGGATTAATTGAGCACGATTAATAGAATCTGCTCCGACGTGCTAGATTTCCAGCAAATTGGAGCAAGCTGTGCACACATCTATAGGAGTCCTAGGAGATGAGGAACCTGCCTCAAACAAAGCACGGAAACACCTAAGTGGAAAGGGATGGGTATAGGGGAGGCAGAGCCCCACAAAAGACTCCTGGACACCAAGACCTTTCCCCTTCTCGACAAACCCCTACAAACGGTCAGGTACCACCTCCCGATATCCTTGTATGTAACACCAAGCCATGGCAGGTGGGATATAAAAACGGGTGAGAAGAC
The DNA here is from genome assembly GCF_000455745.1 of Alligator sinensis. NCBI lineage: Eukaryota > Metazoa > Chordata > Crocodylia > Alligatoridae > Alligator > Alligator sinensis. The sequence goes on along the minus strand of NW_005842336.1, from coordinate 690,707 downwards.
CTGTTGAGAATGTGGCTCCTGGGCCCTACCTTAGTGCAGCCCTTAGCCCAGGTCCCACTACAGCCATATTATGCCCAGCGCAAAGAAAAATGAAGCGACTTGGCTTGGGATATACACAGAGTGGGTAACAACAGATTATGGACTGAACCCAGGCCTAAGACTCATGCTAGTGCCTTAACCATGAAGAATGCCTTTTCCTGCATACACACTTTTTGAAGCAAAACCATAATCTTATTTCTTACTGTTAGAAGCTGCTAGTAGAAGTTTCCACAGCAGACATTTCTAATGTATTGCTTTCCTCAGCAACAACCATCTGTTTTTCTAAAACATGATCTAAATCTGAACCTGAGATACATTTTTATAGCTTACATTTGGCATTACCATTTCATTTCTGTTTGTTCATTTTTTTCTAAAAATTGATACTGCTTAAATCATTTTTAGTGATGCCATCATTTAATACAGTTTGATAATTTAAACTCTGATGTATTCTGTGGCTGGTGCTAATCCTTAAACGTAAAATACCTCTCTCTTTCACGACACTAAATTTGAAACATAACTCTTAAGGGCAATGATGAATCTAGAACAGGCTAATGGGGAAAATATGAAGAGCAGTATACCATCTTGCTAAGAAATCCAACTGTATAATCTATGGTGTATTAGTTTTGTGACATTGCTCAGTGTCACACAGGAAAAATAATCTGGGTTCTTGCCTATAGATAATTTAACACCTGCACAGCTCTGAGGAACGGTAGACATCTGTTAGCTAAATGGAGGAGCTACCACACCAAATGTATTGAAATTTACTATTTTGATTTACCTGTAGGAGTATTTTAAGGAATGGCAAACTCACAGAGAAGTAGTTTCTTCTTATTTAGAAATTTCCATATAGATAATGGTAAGCATAACCTACAATATATCATTCTGTGCATTGTAAAAGCACTGATACCTTGTGATTATGTTCCACATTTTCCTCTATATGCCTGCTTTGATGGAATGGAATAATACTCTGGAAGAAAATGGCATTACTTTTGTGCACAGCTCATTGACAAAAGATGCAAGAGAAACAGATGTCCACTGTTTGTTTTATTTGGTAGAAGTTGCTTTGTAAGAAAGATCTAAAATCTCTCTGAATAGGATTGAAGAGGGAACTCTCCTGATCTTCCCTGTAGTAATGAAGGTAAAAATATGATCAAATGACATTTGGGGGAATTTGCAGTGAGTGAATAGTGAGGAAGGTGCTTTGAACAAGGTTTAAAATGTTCAAAAGCACCTAGGTAACAGAACCAAAAGTTCCTTTTTCAAAACTGACAGGCATTTAGGGATAGATTTTTAAATGTATGTGGCACCTAAAGATGCTGACACGTACCTAATGAGATTTTCAAAAGTGCCTAGGCATTTAGCTCCCAGCAAAATCAGTGTGGCCCTTAATAACCTAATTTCAGTGAATGTTAGTAGAGCTTAAGCTCTTAATTGCCTTAAGCACATCTGAAAGTGAGACTTAACATCCTAAGAACATTCAGCACTTATGAAAAATGTAACTTCTTACCTAAATAAGATGATGGCACCAAAGAACAATTCATTGTTACATTATAGTACATTGTATGAGTATTACCCTTGTGTCATATTCAACATACACACACACGGAGAATTCAGTGGGGTGTGTGTGTGTGTGTGTGTGTGTGTGTGTGTGTGTGTGTGTGTGCGCGCGTGCACACGCGCACAATTAAAATGCAAGGGCGTGTGTCATATAACATGCCCTGTGGAGGAATAGGTATTTCCCATCCTGGTTGATGTAGGAAATAAATATTTAAGGCTGAAACTTCCAAAGGGCTGTGGATAGTCATTTTCAAAATTAATGGGAAGCAGGTGCCCAGATCCCTTAAGAGACTTTTAAAAACATCAAGGTGACCTTTCCTGTTCCTTTTGCTCAGGAAAGCAGCCCTCACCAAAGCAAGCAGCATTGCCAAGTTTATTGGAACTACTCCCATGAGTAAGGCCTGGAAGATAAGGCTTCAAAATCTATGCAGTACCAAAGGCGACGTTTCAAAAGCAGACAAGGTTCTTTGGGTGAATCTGATATCTTTTATTAGACCAACTTAAATAGTTGGAATTTTTTTTCCATTTTATGATGTTTGAAAAGGGCATTTAACAGTTTCTAAAATAGAAAGAAGCCAATTCTGCACTGTGTTACTCTGGTTGTATGTGGCTGTAACTATTGATTTACAGTGGAGTTACATTAGCATAGAGATGATATAACATGGTGCTTGCATGAAATAACTGTCTGACAAAATGCAATGTTTGTCATTCTCTCTCAACACAAACCTAAATGAAATGCAATCATTTTTACTGTATGCTTTTAAGCAGAGGTTTCCAAAGAGACATAAGGGAGTTGAAAGCCATTTCCCCTTACATTTAATGGGGTTTGGGACTCTAAACCCCTTAGGAAACTTTGAAAATCCAAGCTTCAATGTATCTTTAAGTCAGATTAACAGGTTCTGAATAATCAATTTGTTGGTACTTTGTATTTTCATTCATGAGTTGCTTAAAATTTCAAAGCTTTACACTTTCTTTCCTCTAGGGAAAAAAAAAAGAGAAGAAATGGAAAAAAAACCCCCACATCAGAAGCTTCCTTTTTACTCTTCTCTATAGGCAGATGACAATCTCTGTCCTGGGTCATACTCAGGTCTTTTTTGATGCAAACAAAAGTATCCAGTATTCTGAACACTTACAAGGGACTTCAGTATACTTTTTGCTATAAATCCCAGTGCAATGCTCCATTTTCTGATTTGTGGTCACTCAGTGTAATAAGGCTGATACTTCATTCCTGTATGTACAGTTAGCACCCCAAAAACCTAATATTCCTGAAATGAGACACAGAGGGAAATTAAGACCCAAGTGCCAGATAGTTCAAAAGGCTCCCTTATAAAACTGCTTTTAACCTTCTTTGTCATCTATAATTCACTCAAGTCCATTTATTTCTGCTATATACTGTGCGGGCCGCCTCCCGATCTCGTCCATGTCGCCATGTGCGAGCCGGGAGTGATATGCGGACCCGTTTTTGCGCACGCGGGCTGTGGCCAGCAGCCCGGGCACGCGGGGTCGAAGAAGACCGGTGGCGAGCTAGAATTAGTTACCGACGTGTAATGGTTGATTAAAAGATTGTTTACTTACACCAAATATGGTCGTGGTGTAGGCTGGACAGTTTTCCAGGCTCAGCTCTGCTTAAATCCTCGCTAGAGGACTCCGACAATTGACCCCGGAGTGGTTGAAGCTCCGCGGGTTCGGCTCGGTAATTGGCCCCGGAGTGGTTGAAGCTCCGCGGGTTCGGTAGTTTCAAAGGAAAGGGATACGTCTTAGGATTGCGCTCGGTGACGGGGAGAGGCTAGAGGCCGTTTGGCCCCCAGAGTGGTTGAAGCTCCGTGGGTTCGGTAAATAGGCCCCCGGAGTTGTTAAGACTCTGTGGGTTCAGTAAATCGGCCCTTTATTGCTCTCTTAAGGAGAAGAAAAAGCTGGGTTCGAAGGGATTAGCAGCGCTTAGAGATCTTCACGCTCTTTCTCCCAA
>NW_005842336.1:674666-687114 GCF_000455745.1 Alligator sinensis | reverse complement strand
CAAGCCAATCGCTAGCCGCCACGTGTGCCTATATTAAGATCGGCCAATAATGTGGCGCAAATCTTAATACAAATGGCGGGAACTCCTTTGCATCGTGCATCACTATGATGCAAAAGAAATGCACCATGCAAAGAAGGCTATAAACGGCGGGAAATACTCTTTGGCACGCGGGTTCTCCTATTGCAAAAGAAAACTCCACCGTGTAAAGAAGTTGCAATTTGGTGGGAACATAATTTAGCGGTGCCGAAGCACACAAAAACAAAAAACCACAACTTTGGGTTGTGACATATACAAGGAAAAGGATTCCTACAGGCCATCAGCCAGCCAGCTCATGTATGGATTAATGCTGGAAGCATGGCTTATTATTATTAATCATATTAGTAAACCAGTCAGTGGTCCAGATCCTTAGCTAGTATAAATCAAAATTACTTAACTGAAGGCAGTCTCCTTGCTTGCTATTTGAAGTTTATGGTTCAAATCCTCTTCCCATTGAAGTCAACAGGAGTTTTGCTATTAACTTCAGTGGTATCATTATCAGACTCACAGTGTCTTTTGTGTTGGTGCCAAGGCCTTTCCCAGTAGCAGGAATCTGAGCACAATCTGGCAAATAGTTTTAATTTCTACTGGAATTTCTCTTCAGAAAGTACAGCACAGAGGACAGGCAGAAGATACTTTGCAAACTCTTCTGACTATGCAAGACAATTGCAAGTTGGATGAAAGGTCTCATAAGCCTTAGGTGAAAGAGTATAATTTGAACTGATGTGACATTGTTAGTTTGGTATCTGCAATTACAATTGGGTGTTTCTTGGGAACAACACAAGAAAAAGTTGCCAAAGATGAGCCTTCTGGCCTTTGTACTTCATATAACTTGGGAAGTATTAGAGAGAGGCTGGGTAATCAATCATGTTGACAGCTAACCTGATGAAGGAACAAGGTACTAAACCGAAGCTTGTTAATAAACTATACAAACAATGTCAGTATATTTTTAAAGGAAGGAGTGGACTATATATTGGACTGGATCTTCAGCTGTTGTAAATCAGTGTCATTCTATTACAGTCAGTAGTACTATGCCAATAACCATTAGATGAGGATCTAACCTACTGGTGGTCAGATGATGTGACTGAATTCTTCTCCAGAGACAGGTTCACTTATATTAACTTGCAAGCCCTGCCTTGTATATCATTAAGCAAAGGACGAAAGGAAAAAAAAGTGTGCATCTCTATGTCTGTCTCAGTGGCTTTCACACCTCTTTTGATTATTATTTAAGCTTCCTTAGCTATTAACTTAAGTAGGTATTATCTTCACAAACTGAAAAGAATTAAAATCCACTAGTGACCAACTTCTCCTTCAAAAATACTAATATTGTTCCCTTTCCAGGCTTCACATACAACCAGCGTGAAGAACAAGCTCAGGAAAATATAGTACATGGGCTGGAAGAAAATAGAAACTCCAGATTAAAGGATTTTCCAGGTTAGGAGGGGAAGACTAGTGGTTACCAAAAATCTATGCTATAAGAGATTTCTTTAAATGTAATTTGCCATCAGTCCTCATGGTAAAGATGCTTGCAACGCCTCAGACAGCTTGGGAGTCCTAATTTCCCATCTGCTTCTCTAGCTACTAGGCTGCTGCTTTTTAAAGTAAAACTGCTGTCATTTGTATTTGATGCATCTTCAAGGATTAAAATTATGTTAAAGTCTACAGGGCAAAACATACTTATTTTTGCTGGGTTCACTTTATCTAGCCAACACTTTCATTTCTGATTTTTCTTGGTATATGGCCAGGTTGTAATATGGAGAATTAGGATAAGGGCCTTTCTCCTGATAACAGGTCATCTGAGAAGAGCTGGCTGGTCATGCAGCTATGTTTCCTCCTCCTCATTTCCAGTTGCTAAGTTATTTTCAGGGCATTAACTCATTTGCTGATACGACTTTTTTCATGAGAACAGTTGCTCTAATGGCCCCGCAGGTTGTGCAATTTTAAATGCAAGGGGTGGTGTTTTGCTGATTGAGTGAAAGAGGAGGTGTCTACAAGAACAATGTCTGTGAAAAAATGCTGTTCCCACTGTGGAAATTGCTTCAGAACCTCTGTCCCATCTCACTAAATAATTACAATGCAGATAAACGTCTTGTAGCAGCTTATCACTGATAAAATTGTTTCATTTGAATGGCAATGTACTAAGGGTTTTATTATTTCATATTATCTGCTATTCACTATGAAAATTAAATGGTATTTTATAATCAGTGAAATACAATGGAGCTTGGTTAATTTCCTGATGGAAGAATAAACTTAGTTAATGCTGCTATTGTAGCATGTCTCACTCAGTTCCAGAGAACATTTTATTTCAAAGCTACAAAAGAATAAAGAAATATACTACCGAATGCATAAGAAATCTTTCTACACTTTATGCATATAAAAGAATGCAGTGATGGAAATTACCTTTTAAGGGAACAAATAAACAGAGAAAATGATATTGCATTGAAAGCACCGAAGTGGCTGAGACCTTGGCCCCACTGAAGTCAATGGCAAAACTACTGACTTCAAAGGAAGCAGGATTTTATCCTGAGTCTGGAGCATGTCTGGAAGCAGTGCAGCAACAACCCATCTTCCTCCTGCAACTCTCATTCACAGTCATATTTTATTTTAGTTCCATAGATGCTGCCCCTCTTGCCCTTACTGTATCACAAATTAAAAAACAGAAGGCACCACTGAATTGTTGGTAAATTTCAGAGTTAGTGAGGGCCCTTTTGCAGTGACTGCTTTATCAGACACGAATCTGAAATATTGACCATTTTAAATTCACTGTATCTTTTACATCTTTAATACTGAATGAGCCTGTTCCCAAAAGTGTTCTCAGCAACTGAGGTAGTATGGTCAGATTTAATCAGACTTTCCTGTCACAACCCAAGGGTGTGATTTTGTGTGTGCGTGCTTCGGCACTGCTAAATTATTTCCCGCCACGAGGAGCTTTCTTTGCAGGGTGCATTTCTCAGTTGCAAAGAGAAATGCACGGTGCAAAGGAGTTCCCGCCACCCGCATGCAAATTTGTGTCCCACTATTGGCCAGTTCTAAATTATTCCCACGTGGCGGCTAGTGATTGGCTTGCTAGCCGTATAAGAGGCTTGAGCGGTTTCCGCCCAAGTTGGAGGACTCCACAACTATCAGGAGGAGGAGAACTTCATGTCTTGTGAAGATCTCTAAGTGCTGCGGAGCCTATTGGACCCAGCGTGTACCTTGAGAAGGCTATAGGGGTCTGATCAACCTCTGGCCTCTCCCCGTCGCCGAACGATCCCTCGACGAACCCCTTCCCTGCGCGTAAGTTCCACGGAGCCTAGCAAACTTCGTGTGAGTGTATCCAGAGCTCTTTTCTCCGAGTTGTTTTCTTCGGTTGACGCGATGGGCTCGCGTGTTTAGAGCCTTCAACCGGATTGGACTAGAGGTTCGCGTGGAAGGAACTCTTGTCCGCTTCTCTTCTTTTCTGTCTGTAACCACAACTCAAGCAAGTTTTCCTGCCTGCACCGCGACCATCTTCGGTGTAAGTAAAATAATCTTTAATCAACCGCTAAGCGTCTGTGCCTAATTCTAGTCCGCCGGCCTGCATTCCCTGACCCGCGTGCCAGGGCTGCTGGCCACAGCCCGCTGCGCGCCCCCGAGAACCTGGGACCGCTCCCGGCCCGCACATTTCCAAGGCTAAAAATGAGCCTTTAATAATTCTTACGAACCATTTGCACATATCATGCATACATTCAGCAGATGACAATCAATAACTGCTTTTTCAGAAGTACTTGTACTTTTGGCCCTTGGAAATGTTAATTGGAAATTGTTCCCAAATTTAAAAAATAAATTAAATTATTTTGACTGGAAAAAAACAACCCCCCCCCCCCCCCCCCCCAACTGATCTTGGGAGTCAGGCTATTTGAAAGCAGAAAACACCTGTCAAATGGCTCAGGCCTATTATGTGGTGAAAGAACTGCTGTTTCTATAGAGTTCAGCTACATGCAATATTGGCGACGTGTAGGGGGTGCACATGCACCCTGAGTGCGGCGGTGCATCCTCTATGAAAAGGCGGGCAGTTGCTGCCAACACTGCCAGCGGCATCTGTGGATGATCGCCGACCCCTGGTTGGCACTTGGCACTCCCACCACCACCAACAGCACTGGTGGTATCTGCAGGAGCTTCCCTGCTTGCCGCTGCTGCGTTCCCACTGCCGCCAGCACTGCCATGCCCCCGCAGCCGCCAGGGGCATGCGTTGTTTATGCATTGTAAAAATGAACAAATGCTTTAGCCTCACTTTGTAGAGTACTGCCTACTTCCTGAAAATTCAGTTGGTGCTTGGTGGAAAGGACAAGTTTTAGGTAGCTGCAAAACTGAAAGGGCCTTAATCTGATCACTGGCTTTACTTCCGTGTGGCTTCTCATATGGATTCCCAACATCATAAGCCAGTGTAGGTAAAAGAGGACAGAGGACATGAGAAAAGACTGAGGCCAAGGTCCAACAGAGACTGGGACAGTAGAAAACATGTCGTTTGTCAATGTGGGGGGTGCATGGCACTCACGATGGTGGTGTACACTGAACTGCCCCCCCGCCCTGCCATCCACAGAATCCAAAGAGCCATGTGCCTCTTATTCTAGGCCTCCAGATGGGAGAAGATTGCAACAGCCACACTGCACAAGACAAAACTGACTTGAGGCTGAGGAATGCCAGCCTCTAGGCCAAGTATGTCTTGCTTTTCCTCTAGGTCAAGTACATGAGCCAAATCTGCAAACTGGTAACTGGGGCAGAATCCAAAACAGCCTGCATTGTAAGATACTTTGCAGGGCACCTGCTGCGACACCGGCAGGGATACACACCTCCCAACTCAAGCTTCGGGACCATGGAGCCGCCATAGTTCTACAAGGTCCCGAAATGCTTCTGGAATAAATATGATCTGCACGATGAGACACCAATGACCCTAATGAACCATCACAAGATGCATGAGATAGTAAGGGCAAGAGACATCTTGTCAACTGTGGACTTGCTACTCAGCCACAGCTACCAGGCAGTGTGGGAGTGGATCTTCCACAAGGACTTGCAAAAGGAGCAAAGGGATTTGAACTGGCAAGTAGCCCACCGGGCACTCCCTGTGCAGACTTGGAAAAACTGAGGGGCAGAGAGGCCCAAACTGCCCCAGGCAAACATGCCAGTGGAAGGCAAAAACAATTGACCATCTCTAATACTGCCCATATGCCAGGGAGGTGTAGAGGGGAGTAATGCTACTCTTCCTGATGGTGACAGGGAACAAGACCTTGACAAGAGAGGTGGTGCTGCTTGGTTACTTGACCAAACAATAAGGGACCCCAACAGCTCACTTTGACTAGTTCATCTCGTGCTTCAGGAACATCCTGTGGAAGACCAGGAGTCTGCTCATGAACAGACACACAAACCTCTCAGCTGAGGACTGTATCAAAATAGGACCAAGTCAGATGAGGAAGTAGTACAGGAAGTCAGTCAAGGATGTTGGGGAGGAGATGGTTCATAGATTTCATAGGCATTTGGGCTGGAAGGGACCTTGTAAGATCATTGGGTCCAGCCCCCTGCCCAAAGGGCAAGAAGTCACCATGGGTCAAATGATCCCAGCAAGACAGGCATCCAAGTGTTTCTTAAAGGAATCCAGAGTAGGTGCCTGCACCACCTCTGGATAGAGTCTATTCCAGGCCCTGGGGACTTGGACAGTAAAGAAGTTTTTCCTTATGTCCAGCCTAAAACAGTCTTCCAAGAGTTTGAGACCACTGGACCTAGTTTTCCCATGGGGTGCTCTGGTGAGCATACGTTCTCCCAGTTCCCAGTGCACACCCCTTATATACTTACAGGCTGCCAAGTCACCCCTGAGCCTACGCTTTTCCAGGCTGAAGAGTCCCATGTCTCTCAGCCTCTCCTCACAAGGCCTCACAAGGCCTGCTCTCTTGACCTCTAATCATTCACATGACTCTCCTCTGGACTCTTTCAAGCTTCTCTACATCCTTTCTGAATTGATCGTACCAAGGCCGAGTAAAGTGGGAGGATGACTTCCTGGGTCTTGTTTGAGATGTATCAGAAGATGCAGGCCAGAGTTGTGTTTGCTTTGCAAGTTGCAGCAAAGTTAAGATCATATGGAAAAGGAAAGACTGACACAGACTGTTCAGAAGCAAGACAGCTGGAGAAAACAACCATGACAGACACCACCGTAATGATGATGACAATGACTATAATAGAGATGAGTGAAAGGACTAGGGTATCAGAAGGGGGAGTTGGGAAGGGAGATAGGAGGAGGGGGGAGGAAGGTGTTGAGGTGGCCTTTTGCGCAACTGTAAGGGTATGACAAGGGACCACCCTGAGACCTACCTCTGTGTCAGCCTACCCACCTATCTTGGGCAGTCCACCTGCCTATCTCACCACGCCTTGTTAGTAAATAATTAAATTGTTCATTAGGCTGGAGGCTGCCCTTCATGGGTCCAACTATACCGGGTAGTATATACACATAACAACCTTCCCTCCACATGTCCCATGCCTCACAGATGTTACTACCGTCATCAACTCTATACACCCCTGGCACTGAGACCTCTGGCTCCCCTCTCTCTGCAACACACAGGCAGCGAGTTCTCTAGTGACTGGCTTTCTATGCCTTTCTCTCGGATGCCTGACTCCGTGCCTCTCTCCTGGGCACCTGGTTCTGCATCCCCTTAACTGTGTCCCTCCAGTGCTATGGGTACTGCACCCCTCTGGCACTATGGGCTTGCCCCAATCCTGTACGTGTGCCCCCTGGCGCTCTGGGCTCACTGCGCCCGACATTGGGCTCTACCAAATTATATGCCCTCTCTTTCCAGGCACTAGTGAGGCCTCCAAACCTCCCCTTCTGGCCTCATCCTGATCCTCCGGGGTAAACCTGAACACAAACACAAGCCCCTAGGCTATAACTCAAATGCTAGCAATAACAATAGTGCTTTGCCTCTTTAGGGGGACCAACTTCCACTCAGAGTAACATGTCCCTGTTCTAGGTACCTGGGAGACTCACTGTAGTCCTGTAGCACCTAGAGAGCAGAGCAGGCGGTACTGGGAGAGCTAGGCAAGCAACCCAAGTCTCAAGTAGCTTCAGCAGGCAGGAGCTCCTTCCTTGTCAGTTGTCAAAGAGAGTGTGTGTCTGCTAGCTACAGCCCGGGCTCATATATCCCAGAGCCCTGCCTCCTGCCCATCAGGTGATGTCAGCAGATGTGGCCAACTACTCCCTTAGGCTGTTATCCCAACAACCTGCAGATGAGGACTTCTGTTCAGCCTGCAGAGCTCCCTGGCTAGGCTTCTTCAGCCTTAAGAAGCAGGCATGTTTTAGTGCCCTGCTACAAATGGTTTAAAGGTGACAGGTGCACAGGAGCGTGGTATACTTTTTGTAATGGGAATGAGAATGGTGGAACTGTAAAAGCATGCACTGGACTGTCAAGTGAACTATACTGGTCATGAGATAGGTGCATAGAAGTATAGGGTGTACACACACACACACACTTTTGCAAAAAATAAAAAATAAAAAATTGAAAAAGATTTAAAACACCAAACTTGAAATTAAATGTAGGTATAGCAATCTACATGTAGTACCCATAGTTCATCCAAAATAGATCTGTTTTACTTTTTTGGGGGGAAACTGCTGAAAGTTTTAGCACAGGTACTCTATAAACACACTTGTAAGCAGAGGTTTAGCACCTACATGTATACAATACAAACTGTACGTATGTACATACATTTAATTTCAAGTTTGGTGTTTTCAAATCTGTTTTTGATTTTAATTTGTTCTGGGAAAGCAGGGTCTGATAGTAAGGAGGGGAGGAAAGGGTTGCAAAGGGAAGAAGCTTGAGAGAGGCAGAGGGCAAAGGAGCTATCTGATCCCCCAGTTTTATCTTCCCTGCTATAGCAGTAGGAAAGGGACCAACTGAAGGCAAGCTTCTAGTAATTTGATTACATATATGGAAGATTTTATGAATTTGATATAAATTTCCAGGTAAGTATATATACAACTTAATTATTGGGGGTTATTTTATAATCAGGGCTGTCTTATATTTGAGTAATACCTTGATCAATACCGTATTTACAATTCTAAGATAAAATTCACTGAAACCCAGGAATCAAAGTAAAGCATTAGGGATGCATTTGATCTTAAAACTAGAAGGTCTAAGCCTATAATCATCATATAGGAATAGGAATTCTGCCTACCTAAAGGCACTTACTTTATTTCAAAACAAATGCACAAACCTATTGCAGCAGCCAAGGTTTAACAGAAGTGGCTATTGCACATAGAAAACACTAGGTGTTGCTCTGAGATCATCATGGAAAACAACCCTGAGAACGTTTTCAGAAGGATGTCTTCACTGTAGAGAGTAAACAGTTTTCTATTCCATTTTATTGCAGACTCACTATGCAGTTTATGGTCCTTGAAAGCAAAGGGCCAGTTCCTCAGAAAATGTAAAATTGACATAGCTTCATTTAGAGAGATACGCACCAATGCCAGTCTGCAACAGCATAAGATCTAGACTGCAGAATCTCAGTTACTGCAATTACAGCTCACTTGAGGCCTTAGCTGCCTCTAAAAGATTTTTCAACAAACAATAAAAAGTTGACTTCACATTTAAGGAAGGTATTGCATCTTTCTGTTCTACAAGAGAAACAAAGCGTGATAAAATTAGAGAGCATATTGCATTCTGTGCAGTTTACAGCACTCACGCTACAGATAGGGTGACCGTACATTCCATTTTCGCTGGGACAGTCCCAGATTTCACAGGCCGGTTCTGGCTGGTTGGTGAAGATTGAAATGAGCGTCCTGGAATCACAAGGGTGTGGAGCGCAGTCCAGTGGAGAGGCAGAGCATCACCGTGCACCAGGCAGCTGGGTGAGCAGGCCTCTACCTGCAGCAGCACTATTGACTTGGGAAGGGGTGGGAGGCAGTGTCCTGGATTTCCTGTGGTTCCACATGGTCACCCTAGCTATGTATAAGCACACACAGAGAAGCTTACAGTGTAGCAAGCATCATCTTCTAAACCGAGATAAGGCCTGGTTCACCACCACTTCAGACTCTGAGTCATCAGTTAGAGATGTGCAAAGCATATGTCACAGCTGTAAATGATAGTGCAAGATGCAAAGAAGCAAAGATCTGGCCCTTTGCAAGTGTATAAGGAAAACTTGTCAAGTCTGATTTTTCAATTACTCTAGGGGCCATATATAGAAGGTATAAACAGTCCTGTGCTCAGGGCATTTACACAGTATTATGGGCATTTTCCCCCCTTTCCCCAGTTCAAGTTTCTTAGACTCTTTTTGCATGTTCCCTGCAGGCTTCTCCCTGGGGAGGTTGTTACTCCTCTGTACAGGGATGCAGGCCCAGTCTCTCCTCACTTCAGCATAATGTGGCCAGCTCTCTGAACAAGAGAACATATTGCAAGCCACGCTATTTCTGATGTTCAGGAGTGTGCCAGATACTGACGTCAGACTGCTGTTGCCAGGCATCAGACAATTTATGCACGGTCTACGGCAAAACAAAAATCAGCCAGCCAAGCAAAGGAAGAGAAAATTGCTTGCCAATAACTTGTATTTTTCTATAATACACAGGATGTTAGAGGAGGCTTTCCCAAATGCCCTGGCTTCCTATTCTTCTGTGTTTTTATCAGTGAGCTTAATACAGAAAGTTATCAGTAACTTGCTGTTACGTTCCTGTGCTAGACATCTTTCCCAAACAATGCTTAGCACTTACACCATAATCTGTAGGGAGGAAAAATGTCCAGCACACCTACAGCCTAGGGAATGACCTGCTGGGTGGCACAGAAGTGGAAAGGGATCTTGGAGTCCTAGTGGACTCCAAGATGAACATGAGTCGGCAGTGTGACGAAGCCATCAGAAAAGCCAATGGCACTTTATCGTGCATCAGCAGATGCATGACGAATAGGTCCAAGGAGGTGATACTTCCCCTCTATCGGGCGCTGGTCAGACCGCAGTTGGAGTACTGCGTGCAATTCTGGGCGCCGCACTTCAAGAGGGATGCGGATAACCTGGAGAGGGTCCAGAGAAGGGCCACACGTATGGTTAAGGGCCTACAGACCAAGCCTTACGAGGAGAGACTAGAGAAACTGGATCTATTCAGCCTCCGCAAGAGAAGGTTGAGAGGTGACCTTGTGGCTGCCTATAAGTTCATCACGGGGGCACAGAAGGGAATTGGTGAGTATTTATTCACCAAGGCGCCCCCGGGGGTTACAATAAATAATGGCCACAAGCTAGCAGAGAGCAGATTTAGATTGGACATTAGGAAGAACTTCTTCACAGAGAGTGGCCAGGGTCTGGAATGGGCTCCCAAGGGAGGTGGTGCTCTCCCCTACCCTGGGGGTCTTCAAGAGGAGGTTAGATGAGTATCTAGCTGGGGTCATCTAGCCCCAGCACTCTTTCCTGCTTATGCAGGGGGTCGGACTCGATGATCTATTGAGGTCCCTTCCGACCCTAACATCTATGAATCTATGTAAGCACAAGGTAATTAGCCCATTGCTGCAGTACTTCAAGGATAGGACTTGATCCTGATGGAACTCCTTATGCAAGCAAAGAATAAAGTCTGATTTTGCACAAATCAATGGCAAAATACCACTGACATCAGTGGTAAAGGCTTGAGCCTTTGTTATATGATTAAGCACTAGCAGTATCAGGTCATTAATACATATGGAAACAGAGGCGCAAAGATCGATTCTGCCAGCATCTATGCAGCCCTGAGGCATAAGTTAGAGCAGGTCCAGGGTTTTTTTAGTCCAAGAGAGTGCAAACAGCTTCCAAGGGTGTATTCTACTGGCCAAGAAGCACTCACATGGTGTATGCTCTAGTTTGACCCCCAAATCTGATTTTGCTGGGTTTATTCATCTCTGAATTCTGCCACAAAAGAGCACTCCTCAGCAATCTTGTTAAGTCCCTTTCCTGTTCTCTTTGCACTGCTGGAGTTGCACAAAGAGGATGGAACTGGACCAAAGATGCTGTCCCCTAAGACTAGACTGAGGTCACATTTTTACAGTTACTAGGTTGCATCAAAAAGATGAAAGTAAAGAGCCATATTTTCAGGTCTGAGCACTAGGCTGGCTTACAATAGCTTAGGATCTACTTTGAATGTTCCTTGGGGTGGCATCTGTAAGTCTAGACTTACAGGTTAAAGACTTTAATCCTACTCCCACTAAGTTTGGTGGATAAACCCCCATTGATTTCATCAAGATGTGGAGCCTTGATTTCAAATCCAGGAGCTGAGCATCATGCCACAGTACAGGGTGGGCAGTTTTATTCTTCCCCTTTATTTGCAGTTTGAGGAAATTGTCCCCAGTGCCATGCTGAATGTGATATTATGTTAGCATTGCAGGAAACAGGCAGATCTGCTGATCAGGCAGCAATCAGTCTGCCTTGGCTAAGGAGCACTTAGCTCTTCTTTAAGGTAGACAGTAGAAGAGGGATATATTCATGGGGCTTGTTTCACAACTTTGTTATTCCAAAGACTATCTGACAAGTTATGATCAGAAGGAAAGGTAATCACTTGACTTTTATTAGGCAGAGGGACAGCCTTTCAAGGAAAGCAGCGAGTCCAATCATGTGAGGTAATCAACACTGAAATGCACATGAGATAGAACTCTAGGGAACACACTTGCATTGGGCAGGCAACCCGGTCTTCAGAGAGAGACTGCCTTTCTAGCGATAAGCGTCGTATATTACCTGTTCCCATTAGACTCAACAGATCTAATTTCTTGTCTGCTTACTTCAATATTCTGAGAAGAGTAGCATCTCTGAACACAATGCAGTCACCCAGCATAAGCGAGAAAATAAGCAAGTGCAAACCAAGTTGCAGTTGCTCAGACCTGTCAAAGATTGGACAATAGCAGAAGTCTGAACAGTCCATTCATGCAAACTGGCATGGCTCTGCTACAGTCAGGGTAGACATGCTAATTTAACACATTTACTCAAATACAAGACAAAGTTTTCTCCCCCTAACCAAGATGGGGAAAAATGCTCCTTATCTTACATTCACATACAAAAAAACCTCATTAAATACATTGTCCATCATTAAACTGCCATCAAAAACAGTATGTGCTCAGTAATGTAAGCCAACTATGGAGGTTAACTAAATGCAACCAAGACTGAACAAGACTATAAAATACTTTTTTTCAAAAAATACGTATTCTTACATATACATATGTTGTGGAAAAAACACGCTGTAGAATTTGGAATTGGGTCAGGTAGAAACTTTCTTTCGATAGCTATCGGAGAGGGACCATCACAGAAAGGGTTTTTGCCTTTGGCCTCTCTGCCTTACAGCCAGGGCAATTAACCTTTTTATAGATTCAAGACAAAGGGTTGCCTAAACTAGCTTTTCCCGCCTTGGGGCTCTCTGTCTTGTGTCCTTCAAGACAGCTTTAATGGTCATCTTCCTCTTATCTAAGGAATTTCT
>NW_005842336.1:672796-674637 GCF_000455745.1 Alligator sinensis | reverse complement strand
CCTCTTCCTCGTATCTAAAGAATTTTCCCCCCCCCCCCCAGGCCTCAGCCATTCTTTGCTTACACACACACACACACACACACACACTGCACAATACTTCTACCAGCCTGTCCCATGGCCACTATGGCTCACTTGACAGTCCAAAGCACATCACTGCAATTACACTGTACATATTCCCATCACAATATATGCACCATGCATCCGCATAACTATGCTTCCGCAGGTCCATCATCATCACCACACTTGCCCATCATAATGGCCCACTCACCCCTAACACCACTTCCCGCCTTCCCTACCCCAGTCTACTTCCATGTTCCATAAAAATAGATCAGAGCAGCCCAGTTGACTAAGACGTACAGTATTGACCACTGCATGAAGACCCCCTTAGTGCCATGTCATGTCATTGTGAGCCACTACTCTGAATACATTTCAACTACCTCTTCACTTCCACAGCTCAGCTGAGCCTTGCTTTCCCATTTCCAGCGAATCCTGTTTCCCACCCCACCCCCACCCCAAAACATCCTTAAATATCTGGCAAACATCACTGAACAGGACCCCAAACAGTTCCCCCAGAATCCTTCTGTCATCCCTCTCTCAGCCTATCAGATATTAGTGTGGCCCTGCTCTCCATGAGCCAAACAAGGTTGCCCTGTGCCTATTCTACATATAGATTTTTTTGAGGAACCCAGGACTCGTGACAATAACACTCAGTTTCAGTCAGGAGTAGGGGGACTACATTTGTGGAGGGCATTTAGAGTACACCCACATGCTGAGCAGTGCCAAGCTGTGGGGTCACCATGGCTTGAAATGCTGTCGTCTCTGGTAGGGCCCAGGCCATTGAACTATGTGGTAAACTATGGGGCTTTGGACTAATGTCATGCATGTCAGGAGAAAACAACTGCCCATTTCTTTTGGAACTGCCTGTATGCCAGGGAAGTGTTGTGGAGGATAAGCATTTTCTCCAGATGGTAACAGGAGTCAAGACCCTGACCAAAGCAGCAGCATTGTTCAGATACCTGACCAAGCTGCAAGAGATCCCAACAGGCTGCTATGAGCAGTTCACATCCTGCTTCAGAAACACCCTATGGAAGATGAGGAACCTGCTCATGTGCCGGCACACAAACCTCCCAGTTGAGGATTGTGTCAGAAAGGGAGTGAGCTACAGCTGTACTATAAGAAGACAGAAGGAGACTATGGCGGAAGACACATGGATTAGGGAAGAACGGCACAGACTGTTCAAGAAGGGGATTCCTATAGAAGACACCAACAATGGGATAAGGAGAAGAGGGTGAATATGATGGGGAGGAAGAAGATGGAGGAAGACAACATAAACTAAGGACTGGGGGAAAAAGAGGGGCTGTGGGGAGGGTGGGGGACGGGCAAGTAGAAGGCACAAAGGTGGTTTTGCATGACTGTAACAGTTAAAAGGACATGGTGATGGGCATATGTGTACACTTATTGTTATTGTAATAGGGATGATGATTGCTAACTGTAGATGCATGTTGCAGACTGTCAAATGAACCATAGTATCATAGTAGCTAGGGTCAGGAGGGACCTGAACAGTTCATCTAGCCTGAGCCCCTGCCACAGGCAGGAATGAATGCTGGGTTCACAAGACCCCAGACAGGTGATCGTCCAACCTCCTCCTGAATATGCCCAAGGTAGGGGTGAGGACTACCTCCCTGGGAAGTTGGTTTCAGATTTTGCCCACCCTAACTGTAAAATATTGTCTTCTGATCTCCAACCTAAACCTATTCTCCATCAGCTTATGACCATTGTTCCTCGTCACCCCAGGTGGTGCTGGGGAGAAAAGAGCTCTGCCTATTTGCTGTTGATCCCCC
>NW_005842336.1:657291-672086 GCF_000455745.1 Alligator sinensis | reverse complement strand
CATCCAAGGATTTAGTTACTTGGTCATAAAAGGCAATCAGGTTGGTCAGGCAGGACCTGCCTTTGGTGAAGCCATGCTGATTGCCCCTGAGCATGATCTCCCCTGCAGGCCCCCCACAGATATGCTCCTTGATGATCCTCTCCAAGAGCTTCCCGAGCACCGAGGTGAGGCTTACAGGCCTATAATTACTTGGGTCCTCCTTCCTCCCCTTCTTAAAAATAGGGACCACATTAGCCAGTTTCCAATCCCCCAGCACCTGGCCAGATGACCCTGCCAGCTCCCTCAACACCCTTGGGTAGAGGGCATCTGGACCTGCAGATTTAAAAATGTCTAGCCCTTCCAGAAGATCCCTAACTACATCTGCACTGACTGAAGGCTTGATAGAGCTATCCCCAAGAGTGTCCTTACCTCTGGTAGGTGACCATGTCAGTCATGAGACAAGATGGTAAAGATGGGGGGGGGGGGGTGCACGTGTGTTTGCAAAAAAAGTTTGTACTATATGCAAATAGATACAGAAGTGATGCTTTAAAAATGTATTTATAGAATACCTGTACTAGAACTTGCAGCAGTTTAAAAATGGTAAACTTAATCAATTCTGGATTATCTAAATTTATGGGTACTTTTAGTAATTTTTCTCTATGCAATTTACTACAGGTTTAATTATAGGTCAATATTTTCAAATTTTCTTCTCACTTCCATGTGCTCAAGAAGTGTAGGGTCTGACAGTAAGGAAGGGGGGGTCCCCCCAAAAAGTTGGTGAGCAGAGGGTAAGAGGACAAGGGAGCTACCTGATCCTCCTGCTTTATTTCCCCTGCAGAAGCACTAGGAAGGGAACAAATTCAAGGCTAACCTCCAATAATCAGATTCTATACCTAGAAAATTATAACAAATTTAAACATTTACAATATATAAAATCTCATTACGGGGGAGTTGTCTCATGAGTAAATTTGGTAAATCATTACTTCCTTACATCCCAAAAGAAATGAATATGCAACCAAATCCTTATGTTCTCTGATCTTTGCATGCAAAAGGAACAATATCAGAACCAGGCAATGCAGAAATCCTGACAGCCATTAAGGACACACAGCTAAAAATGAAGGTCTGTTCCAGCTCTCTAATTACTGCAGTTTTGGCAAGCTCACTGCTCTGAGATTAAAGTGCATTGTCTCATCCATCATAATTTTTAGGCAGCCACAATTCCCCTCCACAGTTATATCATCTGTCCTTCACTTTCCTTCATCTGTCACCTGCAGAACTAGCATTTCAAAGACCAAGAAAATTAGTTTCAAACTAATTCAGAGCCTCTCAGCCAGACTCAGCTGGTGTGAAACTGGCTCATAAACCACCAGGAACAAATACTTGTATGGTATCAATCCACCCCATAAACCATTACGGTTTTTAAAATAGATGTTTTTTTGAGAAGGAAGAAGGATTGATGCTTGTGTTCATTAATTTTTTGGGTATGTGCAAGGTCCTTGATTTCCCTTTCACAGAATTGCATAGCATTGTTTGCTGTAGTGTTTTAAGAAGTGACAGTATCTCCTTTTCAGTTGCTTCTCAAAATTCTGCCAAAGAACCTATTGCTGAACCTCCTGGTTATAGGAAAGAGAAGATATTCAGGAACCATATGCCAACTCCTCAGTGTAGCTACATCAAAATCTAACAGAGTAACTAGTGAATTATTATTTTATCCACTCCATTCAGTATAGCTATGCTAACTTACTGCTGAGAATGTGGCCAAATACTTTTCAAACTTAATGAGCTTCATGGCTTTTGCTGAATCCATGTTGAAATCCCAACTACAGGGCTTCTGATTTTTATGTTCCAAGGCAGATGAATGTAATTCTACTGTGGAGGTCCCAACTGCTGCTCATCACCATACTCTTTAGAGCAGGGGGGAAAAAAGTCACTGAAAGTAGCATTTGTTTGTAGAAGCATCCAGGAACTATATTCTTTCTATGGACTGGCACTTGATGGCGCTAGAACTCATAAAAGTGAATACCAATAAGGGATGAATCAGCAAAACACAATATTCACACAAATTGATGAGCTGTGTCACCTAGGAGAGTAAGCTTGATTTTACAGATAACATCACTCAGTAAGTGCTGAAGTCAGTTTTGACACTTTCTTTAATAATATATATGGTTTAAAAATCTATGTACAAGTCTCTTCACTTTTTTGTCCTCTCTGCAATTTTTACATCTTTTCTTTGATGTCTAAATAGGACTGGAAATTAGGAATACTAATGACTTTGAGAGTTGTATTACTATTATTATTTCTAAATAACACCAAAATTATGATGGCTTCTTTGCAGAGAAAAAAGTATGAGATCTGCCCTGTTAGTATGACAGATCCTATTTTCCAAGCAGCTGTATGAACTGAACCTGGCCAGCATGCCGATCATTCTGGAGAAGCCCACCCAGCAAAAACAATTTCAGGGTCATAACCATTTAAACAGTGTAAATAAATCTACAGTATAAATAAGTTATCTTTTTTGGATTTGGGCCTCATCCTATAAGCTCTGAGGTCACTAAAAGATTTGCCACCGACTTCAGTTCGGTGAGGAAAGAGATCAAGCCCAGGCTGCATACAGTGATCAAAACTGTAACTATATATAAAAAAGATTAAATATCCCCAAAAGACAGAAAAAGTGCACGCCCCGGGGGGGTGGGGGGTGTATCAGAACACTTCTTCCAACCATGCAACATGTAACAAGCTACTTGAAAGATTCAATAGACTTTTTGAGAAAATGGTATGTTCTTGCTTAGTAAATAAGCTTAACTGAGTGTATTCTCCAGTACCTTTGAAGCACACAGTGCTTTACAAGATTTAAACCTGATTTTATAGTTTCTGATGCTTGCTCGTATACAACAAGAAAGAATTCCCCTGAAACCAGTGAAAGTCTTATATAATTAAGCCAGTAAGTGATTGATAAAGACGCATGTATTGTTGGACTAGTATCTGTGTAGTGAAGCACCCCTAGCACTATAGTTGCACTGGGTTAGCAGAAAAAGGCAAACTTGCAACATCTCTTTATGGCTTGCAATCTTTAGAAACTTTTGCACTGAACTTAAAAAACCACTAGGTTTTAAGGCTGCGTGAAGACTAGGCTAGAGGGTCTGTTAAGAGTTTCCTCAGAAGTGAACAGTTCATTTAAGCTCAAAGGTATTCTTGCAAAACTGATTCAGCAGTCCCATAGCATACTGTGTCTGATGATTATGCAGTTGCTAAAAATCAGTTTAGCTGAATATACAACTGAAATCCCTAACCATGTCCTCCTTAGTGTATAGCTGAACCTGTTAGCTTATTAAAATTTACAGCATCACTTAAAAAAAAGTTTGCTTGATTAAAATGGAGCAGTAAGTAGCTACCCTGTGGGTTAACCTGGACTACCATACATAAGGCACCCCTTGCCTTGATGTTTCACATCAACAGACAGCCTTTCCAGCATTCTGTCACAGCACGGAGACTATGGATTTCTAGTTACAGGTCTCTCCAGCTATCTACACACACACACACACTTAACACAGCATGGAGCTCTTCATTGGTTTAAGCCCTATGTAAAACCTCACTGCAGTAGAGACTGCAGTAAGTGGATTGGACACACCCTGTTAAAGGTGCAGTACGCTGTTCCTGCCCTGCAGACATACCTCATCCCTTTTGCTGCAATGCTGTAGACGAACAGAGATCTTAACCCTTTAACAGTGTAACCTGTGGCTTTGCCATGGAAAGAAAAAAAGACCAAGAAAGACATCTTGTGCAGTATGAATACTGGAACAACTGGGGCATGGGCAGGCTAGTTTGATACAGAACGTTTCTGTCTCACAGCAAAATCATTTTCATAGATGTAGCCACAGAATATTTTAGTTTGCAGTTTGTCATACAAGAAGAGCCTGTTGCAGAGAAGAGATTTTGTCAAATGCCAGCCTGGGAACCCAGACTTCTACATCCTTTTATCCAAAGCCCCAGTGCAGGCATAACTAATAGCAAATTCACCAGAAAATACAGTTTTGGTTGAAATGAAGCTAATTGTGAATTCAAATCAAATTTGATTAATAGCCTCAGCTGGAGAAAGAAAGCAAGGGGAAGGAAGGAAAAATTTTGGAAAATGAGACTTTCCATCATTTCATGAACTGATCTAAATTTCTACTGAAAATGAAAATAGTTTATTTTCCAAGTTCTGCCATTATTCACAACACTTTAACATCTCCTTTCCACAATGGGTTATCATCGACTGATGCCTCCTTCCCCTACTTACAGCCCGGGTGCAAAGATAAGGAAACATGGCCAAAGTTTTGTAGTTCGGCTCTTCCAGGCTGCCTGGTACCTCCACAGGGAACAGCTCCAGATAGTATAAATGGGAGCAGATGGAGGAGCTGCTTGGGGTGATGTCAGTCCTGAATGACTTGTGCCTTCACCCTCCTTGGACCTGCTCTGAAGTGCAGTGCAGAATCTGGCCTTCTGTCTATAACTTGTGTGCATACTGGGAGAGGACTACTGGCTGTTGGGTAGATAGCTGTGCAATGCAGATTAGGCAGGTACATGCTAGAGTGATGCAGCTTTCAGTCCAGTGTCAGTGCTTAGATGTCAGGAGCTCCCCAGTAACTGTAGGCACACAGCATGATCTTATCAAATAATTGCTTGAAACTTAAAAAATACTCAAGATAGGGTCGTGAACAGAGAGTGACACGTTCCTTTCCCTAGAACACCCAGCTAGCATAAGAGAAAAGAGGGAGAGAGAGAGAGAGAGAGAGTTCCTGCTGGAAATGTAAATTTAAGTGACATTGAACCCTTATGTAAGCAAGACACACATGTATAATAGGGAATGTGTAATCTCTTGTACTCATGCTGGTGCCTGCACTTACAGGTAACAGGAATAAAAATCTGTCGGTACCCTTGTTTCTGCTCTTGTTAGTAGCTCCACTGCATATGAAACCTGCCATCTTGCTTCTGACAGCTGAGGCACCAAATCTTTCTTGTAACAAGCAAGCAAAACAAAACAAAAAGTACGGGTCAGCTTTTGCGATTACTGCAAGGTAACTAGACCAGATTCTTCTTTCACATCCGTGTAAATGAGGAGTCGCTCCAGCAGAGTTGATGGAATCATAATCATTTTCAATGCATATGAAAGGAGATCTGAACCTACCCAGGGTTTTGTGAAGCCATTGTTCAACTCCTACACTTGTGCCCAGACAGCCTTTGCCAGCTGATCTGAGGACCCAAATGCAGGCACATCTCTGTCCTTTGTGATTAGAACTGGATACTAAGAGAATTCGGTGTTTTATGACGGGGAAAGAAAGGAAGTACTTTGAGAAGATCAGCAGGTAACATGGACTGCAGGCAAGGAATTCCAACTGAAGCCACAAATCTACTTCAGCTTACAGCAGGGGTTTTCCAACCTTTTCGGATCAGTGTACCCCCAGCAGCTAGACATTGAGTGGGTGGCACATGGCTGAACATTGTGGGGGAAGAGGGGGAAAGAGGGGTGCCACAGGGCCAAATGCAGGGAGGAAGGAAAGAAGGGTGGCATGTGGCCAAACACGGAGCGGGGCAGCACCTACGTGGCAATGCAGGATGGTACATGGCAATGCTCACCCGCCTGCACGTACCCCCTAGGGCCTTCTCAAGTACTCCCAAGGGTATATATACCCCTGGTTGACAGCCCCTGGCTTATTTTTCTTATTTCAAAAGGAACAACTCTAAGTCCAAATGCAGAGCCAAACAAGCAGGGTCTGAGGACCTTTGCATCAAAACTTCTGTTTGGGCCCATTATGGACTTCCAGATCAGAACTATGCTTGGCATAAGACCCTTAGCTAGCACAAATTGTCTTCCAGTAGAACTTCCTTTGTTTGCACCAAGTGTTGATCTCAACCCTTATTTCTATTTTTATCTACAGGCAGCAGGGGATTCTTTCAGGATCTATACATTTTTCCTTTACCTCTTGCTCCACATCAAAATCCTCACCCCCCCCCCCCAGTAGGAATTTCCCTCTAGTAAGCAGGGCTGGATAAGACTTCCTGGAACAGAACAGTTTTCTTTCCATCTTTGGTGCTGCCTCTGCAGTATCCCCAAGCTCTGCTAGCTGGAGATGCAGACTCTGGAAACTCTTAACTCAGATCCTCCCAGTGGCTAATTGGGTCAACATTTTTCAAAGCAGACTTCCGACCTTGGGTAGCTACATGCTCAAGCATCCATGAATACTTCAGGCCTGATCTTCAGAAATGCTGGTCACACACAACTCTAGCTCAACCCAACAGCAGAATGCAGGTCTCTGAGAACAGGTCTGGTATTTAGAGCAAAAAAGGAGGCTTCCTGACTCCTACTCTCAACTCTGAGGCTGCAATCACACAAGCAGGGGCATGCCTTTGCAGCAGCACAAATAGGTAGTAGTGGCACAAGTTCGGGGAGCAGCTGGCTGAGGCACAGCAAATTTTGCCCCAGCACTGCAAACTAGCAGTCACTAATTAAGGTGCAACTTGTATTGTTTGTGGCACTACAAGGAGGTTGTCAGCACCATGAGCCACACATGCCTACACATCTGGATCCAGCCTCAAAGTGCAAACAAGCCCCAAGCACAGGGGGCTCAATTGCCTAACGTCAGGCAACTGAGGTTAGACTCTACTTCTATGAACACTGACCTTGTAATTTAAAAATTCTATCTATATACCTCCAATGCACTGTGCAGTCACCTTTGCAAGCTTTCCAGACCAGTTCTCAGGCATTTTTAATTACACCTATAATCCTTATCTAAAGTTCAGGTGTTGAGATTTATAGTGGCACATCAGCTGCAAAGTCTGCCAATTCTTCTCTATGTGATTTGTTGCTATGTCAAAGAAAGATTAAGCATAGACGCTCTTTTGAGAGCAGTGAAGCTCAGATACTAAATTCAAGACACCTCAAATCAGGCTGGCAAAAAAAAAAAAAAACCAAAAAAACCAACAACCCACTGATGACACTGGCATTATAGAAAGACTTCAGCTATCCTTGCAACTTGGCCACTAGACAGGTTATTTGTCTACCTTGATTTTTTCCCCTAGGCACGGATTATAGATTCTGTGCCCTGTTCACCCCTACAAATTCTGCTATGTAAGGAGTTATGTCTTTTCAGGCTCTCTCTCGCTTGGGTTCATTATCACAAAATGTCAGAAAAACTGCATTATGCAACATTGTTCTATATTATAAATAGTCAGGAATTGTTTTGCTAATACACCTTGGTTACTGGTACAGAAAGAAGGAGGGCCTGTGTAGTATGCTGGAGAACTGGTAATGGAAGAAAAAGTAGAGTTGCACTCACTTAAGGAGAACTTACCCAATTTCTTGCAGGGTCTCGGTGGTGTAACTAATGTATCTGTACTGCACAGTGGGAGGTACACAATCTATTCTGCACCCCCCTCCCCCCCCCAGGTAAAAGGAGGAGGAATAAAGCAAGCAGGATTTGGCTCACAGTAATTGAACCTACTATTTATACTGCAGGAGGACTTTGGGTTTCTCAGGTTGAATCATCTAGACTTATTCCTCAGTAATCCTGTGATTCATGGTCATATGTCCCTTCCTGCTACTCCTTTACATTTAATTGGAGGTGCCCAAATCTTATTAAATAGTACATAAGAGAGAGTAAATACAGTATTGGTGGTGAAGAAACGTGTGAGGATGCAAAGACATGCAAAATCCATGCAAAGTATCAACAAGCAAAGAAAAGGTATATTGACTGGACATTTAAAACAGAATAACCAGTTATTTTTACATCTGCAGCACTGCCCACTTCTAATAAGCTGTTTTTGGATTGTAGGAGAGTAGGGCTGGAAAAGACCTCATAAGGTCATCTAGTTCAGCCTCCTACTCAAGGCAGGATCATCCCTGACTAAACCTTCTGTGGCAAAGTGGGGGTCCCAGACTAGCCCCGGAGCTAGTTTCCCCACCTGCCTCTGGGCACACCACCCACCTGACTCTCCCACCACACCTTGATGGAATAATTTGATGTTGATTAGGCAGGAGGCTGCCCATTTTATACCCCTGATTTTGAGGGCTAACCACAGCTCAGTTCCACCCCTACACCACAGCCTAAGCCTCGCAGATGGCATCTCAGGCAGTTGGCTCCACCTTCCCCTTTCCCCAGTAGTTGTGGCCCCCAATCATGGGGACCTTCAGCTTCCATAAGTCCTGGCCCCACCTCAGGCCAGTCAGGACCCCAAGCTTCTTTGCTCTTCATGGGCATCCCTCGCAGTGGGCCTCTGGCCCTTTTGATCCTTCCAGTCCTGGCCCCAGCATTGACCAGTCAAGTGCCTCGGCTAGGTTTTCGCCTCCTGCCTGTTAGGGATTAGGGTCCCCCATTCCTGGCTCAGGTGCTCCAGGAAGCATGACGCTCTGTGCGGTCGCTCCCCCAGCAGGCTCAGGTGCCTCCAGAAGTTTACCTGGCCTAGCCTGCTCTGCTGGAATATGGGCCACCTGAAGGTGAGGGCTGGGGTTAAGGCACCCCTACGCGCCTTTCACCAGGGTGGTAACTGGCCTGGCATTTCCTGGAGGCTCCCGCACCACTGAAAGCCCCACCAGGGCACCCAGTCCCAGCAGGGTTTATATAGGCAGCCATGGATCTAAAATGCCTGTCACAATTAAGCACCTGCTGGCTGCTTGGCTTGGCCTTTAAGGTGGCAGACACCAACAGTGACCTGCTACCCCACCCCAGGCAACTGTCTGTCTAACTTGCTTTTGAAAGTTTCCAAGGCAGGAGATTCTACAACTTCTCTGGGTAGCCTGATTCAGGGCTTGACCACCCTCATAGTCAGATTCATAAACCTCAGCACAGTGGTCTTCCTGATATGGTAAATCAATGGCAACATTTGCATGGACTCCACTGAGCCAGGAGGAAGAGACTGGTGTGCAGGCCTCAATCAAATGCTACAGAAGTCAATGGAAAATGTTTTAGGGTATGTCTAAATCACTTCCATGACCATGGAGAAACTGAAGGAGTGAGTGGATGGGGCTTATATTTGCTGGTGATCTCAGGATTGGGACGGGGGGAGGCAGAATATAGACACACTGCGAACCCCAAGTCGATGGAGTCAAAGACATGGATGGGATGAGAATCAGACTCTGGATCTCTGCTTTATGTGGAAACATGCTTTTTGTTTTGGGTGGTGTTATACTGAGGGCGGCAGAATGGCTTAGTGCAGTCAGGGTTATTGTTTCTGGGAGACATACCACAAATTAGCCCCATATTCTCCCCAAGTACCACTCCTGTCCTCTTCCCCTAATTGATCTGCTGCTCCTTCTGTGTCCTGCTCTGTTCTCTTTACCTGATCTGTTGCTCTATTTTCTGCTTGTTGCCCTATTTGCCACTATGCTGCCTGTCCCTTCCCTGATCTGCCGCATGCCGCTCATAAAGGCTGCCCATGACACTTGTAGCAGATGTGCTGCAAGTTGGCCACCTACTAAAATAAGTTATTTAATACTTAGAAGATAGTATGACAGACAAGGCATTGGGATGCCTGGGTTCCAATTTTTGGCTCTGGTACTAATTTGTTGTATGATCTTGGGCAAGTCTCCTCTCACCCTGTGCCTAGTTTGTCTATTTAGACCATCTCTATCTGACTATGTGTGTGTACAGCACCTGGCATGATGACTGCACTGCAATATCAGTCGGGAACCCATGGCACTTCCTAAAGTTGTCAAAATAATTAATAATTTTAAAAAATGTATCCTGACTTGAGTAGCACGTAACTCTGTATACATGTAATGAGGAAAAAAAAATCTTCATTATGGCAAGATCCACCATTTACCAATTTGTTCATCTCTATTAAGGCTGCATTAAATCAATATTGCCTGCAGCTAGCATCTTCAGGAAGGAAACTAAGCAAAATAATGAGAGTTAATTGCTTTGCCAGAGAATATTAGGGTGGTCTGCCCAGGGTTACTGATCAAGAAAGAGGTAGGGTAGGATTCAGATGCCTGTTACTTTTTGCTTTACACACAGGAGCAGAATAGCAGGGAATACTAAGACAGAATCATAACTGTCCTGCCCCCACCATACAGCTGAACAATTGAACAAATGCATGCTAATAAGAGATTGAATGGCTGGCCTGTTTTTAAAGCAGGACAGCTGGGTTCCAAAGGGATCCCGTTTTATTTTTAAATCACATTTGGATTCAAGATGACAATCTGTAGCCACATCTGCTGGACCCAGAGCAGCACTTCCCCTTGTAACATGATCTACAGACCTCTAAATGCTCTAATGTCATAGTTTTATTTATTTATTTCCTGCCCTGAGTAGCATTACTAATCAATGAGCACTCCTGGAGGCAGAGAAAGAAGAAAAATATTAGAAGGCTTTTTTTTCCCTATGCACAAACACAGTTAAATCAAACTGGGCTCTCAATGACTAATCTGTATGGATTTCTATCCTAAATATCGCAAATTATTTAGAAAGACTGAAGAAAATGAATGACTAAAGAGTCTTACTTGATAGCATTCTTTATTTATCTTGCTGTGGTGCCTAGGAATTCCAGACGCAGACTAGTGATC
The DNA here is from genome assembly GCF_000455745.1 of Alligator sinensis. Classification (NCBI taxonomy): domain Eukaryota; kingdom Metazoa; phylum Chordata; order Crocodylia; family Alligatoridae; genus Alligator; species Alligator sinensis. The sequence continues at coordinate 661,567 of NW_005842336.1, read as the reverse complement.
CACTTGCTCAGTGTTCAGTAACTTTAAAAAAATAATTTTAAGTTAAACACAATGCAAAATCTAGGCAGGGTGTACATCTGTAATAAAGCTTCCTTTTCTCTGCGTAGAAGCAGAATGAACAATAATGCCTGGGTTCTGTTTCCTTCTCCCAGAGCATGTGGTATTCAGTAGTTAGAGCAGGTGGGGGCTAAGAATCAGGACCCTCAATTCTATTTCCATCTCTGAGAGAGAAAGTTGGGTAATAATACAGCACCAAACTACAAGACAGGACATCTGGGTCCTGTCCCTCAGTGTGTGCTCTTCAAGCAGTCACAGGATAGAAACATGCATAGACCCAGGGCTGAGTGGTAACTACTGTTTTTACTGGTGCTTTGGCACCAAAGAGAGGTAGGCACTATAGCAGTGGTCGTCTAGAAATATCATTCAGAGACTAATACTGCATCTGATTGAAATCAACAGCACAATCCCTGCTGGCTTCAAAGGTGGCAAGTTTGGCTCCTCATACTTTCATAGCAGAAAGCTCCACAAGATTTTCTCTTTACCTCTTGTTCATGCTGTAATCAGACATATTTGTCACACAGCTCTGCATCTGTCGGTGTCCTCTCTCCTTTTAAGCACATTCTCATCTGTTGGTGTGCATGAACAAAAGATACACTGACCCAGGAGGCCCCTTCCAGTTCTCTTTCTGTGAGTTAACTACATATGGGAATACTTCTTTGTTCATACCTTACCTTATAGAGAATATGGGGCTGAAGCTGGCATATGGCATTAGCTAACAACCACAATTATTCCTTATCTCCTATAAGATGATTCAATAGAGATGATGTTTATGTCCCCTAATAGATTGAATTATACAACATCTTGCTGCAGCTGGGCATGGAACTAAATCTACACGACTGTCAGTAACCTGCTTAATTAAAGGAGTAATGTAATAATGGTACTAGTATGCACACAAGAATAATGACATTTACAGAATTTGGGGTTGGCTGCTGAGAAGAGACCCAAGAGAAAATCAGAGTATGTCACCTGTATATTTAACATGCCATGTTAGACCTGTGCTAGCCTTTGTTTTTCTTTTGCAACCAGGAAGCCTGAACATCAGAAGGACAAAATGCTAGGGGCTATGATAATAAGCAAGGAATTCCTGATGCATCTCAAATCACTTAAGTTCACAATAACAGTCATTGAAGCCCCTAGGGAGCTTAGTGGATGCTGCAATGGTATCTAAGCAAGTGAATTGACTAAAATCTTATTAGGTCCCTCAACAACTGAATGGGGCCAGTTACTGAACAGCTCAGCAGCTTTATGTAGGGTTTGGACTAGGTCCCTTCCAAGACTATAATCTCAGGATTTATTGAAAGTCCCAGAGATAGGTATCACATTCACTTAGATAATTTCCTAAATCCTACCAGTCTGCATGTTTTATGCTCCTAAATACCTGTGTAATCTAAATCCAAGTCTCTCTATTACCCAGTCACACAGCAAGGGATAGGCTTCTATTCCAAGCTGTGCCACTGGCCTGCCTGGATGACTTGGATGACTGTCCCCCTTTGTAAGTGCTTTAAGATCTGCTGATGAAGTGTGCTACACAGGAGCTATGCTTTCTTTTTAAAGAGAGGCATTTGCTGAACTGGAGCCTGAATCATAATGTTCCTCAAGTGCTTGGCTATGATTTACACCTCACTCACACAAGGGTACGTGAGAGGAAAATAAGTCCTTTAATACTATGACCAATAACAGATCTCACTAACAAGCTACACCAGTTTTGCCATTGCTACAATCCAGACTGAATTAAAAAATGCAAGACAATCCAGAAGATAGGCAGTCTGTCCTTATAATGACTGTGCTAGCTAATTGTTTCCTGCTCATGCATTCTTTTCATACTCCATTCTACTGAGGTCTATAAATGAAACTGCAGACTCATGTCTTTGCCTTCATCAAAGCCTTCAGAACGAGAAGGATTTGGCATAAATAATTCATAGCGTGTTACCAAGAAAAGCAGAGAATGTGCAATGCTTACCCTTTTTCTCTGTAGCTTTTTTAGATGTCTTTTTGGCAACTTCCAGGCCTTGGATCCTGAAGAAGATTGCTAATTGCTGGAAAATCTGATCATGAAATGTTCATGTTTTAAAAAGCCACTTCAGCTTCTGTAGGTTTGAAGCACTGGAAAATGACCTGGATGAAATGATTAAAAAAAATACATACATACATAAATATTTCAAAACAGAACAATCAATTCCTGTTTCTCTGTGCTACTGACTGCTCTGATGGGCTTCTGACTGGCTTATTAATTGTAATGTGAAGTACTCTTTTGAGCTGTTTAAATCAATGATCACTGATACCCATACTAGCCCATCACTTTCCTGCTGCCAGGCATTTAGCTCCACTGACTCAGCTGGCAAGGCCTTCTTCCCTTCTAAATTACCTCGCTCCAGGGATCCCTCCTTACTAGGCATCTGTTTGGTCTCGCTGCCCTTTAGATGCACTGTTCCACCAAGGACAAGTGACAGCAGATAGTCTAATGGGAATGGGGTTGATGCTGCTCAAGCCTTTTTAAATCTGTCTCCTGCTTAACAACAGGTGAAGCTGCAAACAGTCCCCAAAACAGGAAAAGATACGGCATTTCACATGAGGCTTCTTATGTTGCAAAAACCTCTGGATGGACTCGGGTAACGATTTTGGCCATGCTTTGGGCCCATTATCTACTGAGAATGTCTCTGCTTCTGTGATCCATCTGCAGCCTAGAGGTAGCTGCAGGCCCAGTGGGAGAAGCTACTGTAATTAGGCCTAAAGGCCTGCTGCTACTGTGCTTAGGTAAGAATGACAGATGGGTCTCCACTACAGCTCTTCACCCGTACACCAAGATCCTGTTCCAGATCCTTGGTCTGTGGCAAAATCATGTGCTTCTAAAATTGGCCAGATTAGAGACCCTTGGTCCACATCTCCCGCAAGCTTTGGGCAAATTGCTATCTTTGGTCTGAACGTTGTGCATCACCTCTTCAGCTGTGACCTCTCTCTCCTCGTCCCTGAATTAAGGCAGGCCAATACGCAAAATCTACTAGCCAGCCATGCCACCACTCTCACAGACTTCGCTCCTCTGCTTGGAATCCAAGACATGGTAGAGGGAAATACATAATACCTTGGCTCCTTGCAACACAAGGAGCTGGATAAACTGACTTTATTGAGAGGTACAGGAGAAAGACTAACCTTGAGGCTCAAATCTATGCAATGTACTGCTCAGTGGGAGCTCCAGCCACAGAGAGCAAGTCTGCTATAATACTCAGGTAGGGGTCTAGTCCATTTGCCCAAGCTGTAAGATCTTATGCTCTTTGCCCTGGAGTTCAGTTATCAGTCTTGGGTGATGATGGAAGTAGTGGGTGTGACACTTGGCCTGAGAAGCCAGGGATGGTAATAACCCATTAGAAGTCCAACCCTGAGAAGTGCTAACAAGTCAGTGATGCTTATCATGCTGCAGAACAAAGCCTTAACTTCACATATGCTGTACATGTCTCCCTTTCTATAAGGCAATTGCATTCAGTCCCTCCCCACCCCAAAATCTATATTAAACTCCCCCATTTAAGAACTGACATGCTTTAACACACAAGGCACAAAACACACTGGTTTCAATTTCCGTCCTAAAACGCCACTGACTTCAACAGGAGCAGACATGGCCCGTTTGAATTATTTCTTGGAGAGAGAACATTGTAATTAAATCTGTCAGATCCAAACACATACAATGAATCATTTTCAAACATAATTATGGCTGAGTGGGGCTCCAGTGTGGGCTGCATGATAGAGGGTGAGGTGAGTCCGTACAAACCTAGGTTACATTCAACGCCTGCACTTGGTATGCTGGATTATGACAAACTGGGAAACAATTTTTTTCTATTATTCTGACTTTTTTATTATCTGGTTTGAGAGTGGGGAAGGAAGGAAGCCTAATTCAGGTACATTATGTATCCTCTTTCCTTCCTGAATAGAAAAATGAATTTACGTGATTTTGGAAAAATGTAAATAGAGCTATTCTATGTAATGTAAATAAAACTACATATGGAAAAAAGGCTATATAAATAAAGCTATTTCTTTTTATTAAATTAAAGGTTCCAATGCTAACACATTAGTTCCATGCATTGAGCCCAACTTCCTCATAGTATTTGCAATGATGTAAAGGCCTGACGCCTGAGTCCACTGAAGCTAGCAGATTTACTTTGTCTCAGACATGATGCCTCCTTATAGTAGTAATTGAGCGCCTCACAATTTTTAATATATTTGTCCT
>NW_005842336.1:649164-657260 GCF_000455745.1 Alligator sinensis | reverse complement strand
GATGTCAATAGAAGCTAAATTCAGCCATAAGTAGTATATATGAAGTAACTTAAAACTTGATTTTAAATTCCCCGGATACCATAGGATTGCACGAAATAATTACAGCAGTATTCATCTCAAGATTTTCCTCTTTCCTGTTTTTTATGCTAGTTAAAGAATGGGGATCTGTCAGGGAAGCTGAAATTCATAAAGGCTCTTACAGGAGAAAGACATTAGAAATATACAGCTTCCGTATTTTTACATTAAATGCTAAGATACAGGGTAGAAACCTAGATTAGATACCATGTGAGAAAGTTGGAAAATAGGAGAGAATGTACTAGCAGTCTAAATATACTACTTTTCCTTCTCCCTCCTCCATCATTGACATTTCATTTTTTTAATTAACATTTGAAAATTCTCAGCTAGCACAAGTCATACTAGACTAAAGGCCATGTTTTCAGGAAGGGCTACATGCTTGGGATGTGTCTACCCATTCATTAAACAAACACTTCAGGTGTACGGGTTACATTCTGGCTCTGCAGGGGATCCATGGGGGGATATAAAATGTATTTTGTATGCACAGTTCAGAAGAAGAGCTAAAGACCTTCACAATTTTTTTCTGGTCCTCCCTGCCAGGCTCTGGCCCTATCTTCATCCCATTTCTGAAAACAGAACATAACAGTTTGATAGCAAACTCTCCTCCTCTATACATTTTGCACAGCCTAAAAGGAGATCTAATTTATACTAAACTGCTGAGGTCTTAGAAGGACAAAAATATGGATCAGCATAGCTCAGGAGTCTCTTGGGCATATCTTCTATCCTCTCTAGCTTTTCCTTACAGGTGGGAGGATGAGCAGTGTAAAAGTGCTCCTACATGAATAAAGGCTCCCACATCCACTGTATGGAGCTTCACTAGAATGGTTAAGCCTACTTCAGGGGTAAAATATGCCAGGGGTTCAAAGTGACCATGAATAATCTGGCCCATACCCTGGATGAAGCAATAGTATACTCTAGAGTATATGGCTAATGTGCTCATGCAGCACACAAGAGTGTGCATTAAATCATGCTTATCATACATCACAGATGTGAAGCTAATCCCAATGCATAACAGAGGATGGGGCACCTACAGGGAGAACAAATCAGACTACAACAGGCCCTTCTGAATTGTCAATACATTATTTAACTGTGTTGGCTGTTGCAGGAAGGACTCAGATGGTATATACTCATTTCTATTATGTATGGAATGGCAAGTCTAATTCTGTCTGTCACTGGGTAAATTGTTCCTTCAATAGGACTTGTTTATATACCTAATACATAGCCTGCTAAGATAAGAGGTGTATTTTGCTTGATAATTTTTGTAGATGACAACCATCTAGATATTGCTATTGCTGCTTCTGGTCAAAACAAAAAAAACATTGCAATAAAGATGCAGTGTATATTTCTCAGTTAAAAAGATCTGAGCAACCATCAGATTCTTAAGTTTGTTAGGCCTAAAGAAATAAGGTTTTGTCTTTAAGGCATGGAAAGAAGAATCCACAAGTAAAATTTTAATTCTCCTTTCTGCAGCTGACTCCGAGTCCATATTTCACTTTGAGTCAGACAGGACCAGGTTTTTTAAAGTTCTGAATCCCCACAAATGAGGCTAGATATTCTGAAGAGCTCAGCTCCCATTTTGGCTCCTGAGTAAGGTCTGGATTGAGAAATAAAGCTCAGAACTATGAGTGCAGTCTGTATGCCAATCACTTTTTAAATCTGGCTGGCAGGATGAAAGAGAAACTGGAAGGCACTGAGTATTCTTGTAAGCCAGGCTCTACAAGAGGCTAAATGGAAACTCAACTCTGGACAAACTGGCTCCAACTGTGGGTGCAGATCACCTTGAGAATACTGCCCTTTTTCCCTCTGTGCCTCAGTTTCCCATCTGTGAAATGGGGATAATACTTTTCTGCTGCACTAGAGTGAAGACAAGATAACTTGTGGCTGTATATCTGGTCTATATAACCAGATAGGTAGGACACAGTCTAGATTAAAAGTCACCTAACTGCTGTGCGAGTAGGACAATGCAAGAAGAATCTAATACTTAGTAATGTTTGCAATGTGCTCAGAGATATTCAGGGGAGAGGCACCACAGCAAGGCAAGGCTTTATTACTGTTTTATTTAAGCAAAGATAAAGAACCACAAACTAAAATAAAACACTAGGACAGAACCCTCAAGGTCTTTTTTCTCCAATTTATTCTATTTCTTTGAAAAACTGCTACGCTTAAAAAGAGCCATGTCCTTAATGCTCCATTTCTAGCAAGACAAAGTGCATTGGAAATGGCCTGGCCATTAGCTAATAGAAATAAAACCTCACAGGCATCAGCTTCAACATATTCTAGTGTAATTTACTGGGCTCAGATACTATAATGATAAGTGGGAGAGGAACAGATAGGTAGATAAATAAACAGAGGGCAAAATCCTTCAAAGGTTTCCTTATGCATATAATCCTTATTTACTGAGTAATCCCTTTAAGACTATTCATATGAACCCTTAAGATATTGGTGCTACAGACAGACAGACAAAGATATGTAGAAGAACTGCAGAATTGCCCCAAATGAATCCCCAGCTGTGGATTTCAAAACAACTTTCTTCGCATATATGAAATGCTTTTTCCAATATTCAGCACTTAGGTAGTCAAAAAGGACCCTATCTAAGAATGGTCTGAAATTAAAAGACATCTGAAAAAGGAAGAAGAATTTTCCATCTAAAAAAGCATATACGTTAAGGAGATTCTTTAAAATATGCTGGCAAATGAGAGCTTTAACATACAAGACTGTCTTGTTGGATCAGATCAAGAGTCCACATGCGGCAAGAATTGTCAAAAGAACTCAGAATCAATTTTTCAGATAAGCAATATCCATTCTTGGGGCCCAACTGTCCAAAGAACTGAGCACCTGAAAAATTTTCCTTGTGACACTTTTGGCCAGGTTCTCAAAAAAAGGCTGAGGTTGCAACATGCCGAATTCTTTTGAAAATGGAAATACCTATTTAGGTTCCTAAAGGATTGCTAAAATTTTCTGAAGATAGGACCCTCATCATAGGGTCAGAGCTATTCTGACAATTTTGGACATAATATGGTAACCTGTCTCTAATTCTGACATGATTATTATTGTTGATAGTAGTTTTAATAACCCTAATAATTTCAAGAAATTGCAGTCAGAAATCAGGGCACCATTGTATGACATTGCTCAAGGAGTTCATAACTCCATTTTACTTCTTACTTAATGCATCTGAATATTATACTTTAAGGAGTTATCACTTGTCTAATTTTGCTTCTTTGTGTTGTTGTTGCAAACCTGAAATACAGGGAAAACAGATTTGCTTTGAACTATTCACTACATTAAAAAAATCACTCAAAACACTTCATTCTTTTACCGGGATTGTAGAACTAATTACAATGAGAGCACCATGGAAAAACTTGCATGGAAATGATAATTCTGCATTCCATGCTGCATGTGAATAGCTGACATAAATAATGACTGGGGGCACACAATAATGAGGATAAAAATATACTGTACAGCTCCAGACTGCCACCCACAGCAATGAGCATGGTCCACTCTGTGCACTGAGTGAGGAAAGGGCTTTATTGGTGGTGGGGGGGAGGGGGGATATGTGACTACAATTAAAGACTGTGTCACAATAGATTCATAGAAGAAGACTGAATTGACACTGAATAGACTTTCACAGGCAACCTTAATTCTGGCATTTGCTAACTTGAGTGCTGTACTTTGAAAATGTTAATGTGTTTTTTATATGCTTGCTTGCTTGCTTGTTTCTTTTTTAAACAAGCTGGATAAAATCCCAGATATTCCGTCATATGCCATCATATTGCTATATACATGGGTGATGAGTAGCTCCATAATATTTAGTCTCATATACAGACCTCTCATACCTACATCAAAAGAGCAACTGAGGGAAGTACTGGGTTGCTCCAGCAGCAAAGCGCAATGGAGCATTGTGGAGAATCACTGGGAACACAGGAGAGACATTTTCCAGTCTCAGTTCATGTGCCTGGTCCCAGTGCAACTTGCTGCAGTCCAGAACATCAGTTACAAGGAAGGTCATGCTTAGCCCCAGGTTACACCACGGGATAGGAAGAGACATAACTCTGACACACAGGCCAACCCTTGCCAAATTTAAGTCCTTACTTTAAGCAAGGAGGCTGGTAAAGCTTCTCAGTTAAAAGGCCAGAATCATAATTTTCCCCAGGCTAGTTCTTAGAATCAGCAGCATCATTTTGCCTGAATTTTTCAGCCTAAAATAGACAGTTGGCGTGTACATTTTCAGCTAAACTGGTTACATTTTGGCAAAGGTATGAGCAATTGAAAATCAGCTTCTACAAGGGGGAAGTGTCAGCCAAACTTAATAATAGATGCCACTATCAGCTCTACTTATAACAAAATCAAGAAGGTAAACCTACAGGGTAGTCAGTAATAGAGAGAAAAAAATCTAAGGCAGTGAATCATCCTTTAAACAGCCAAACCTACTCAGAGGGTGCTTAGATTTCTGGCAGAACAGGCACTTTTATAATATTCAGAATGAAACCTGCCACTAATGTTCTGAAAGAAAGAGACAGCAATACAAAGCTGGTGGGATTGTTTTCCCCAGCTATCCATGTCTCTGCAGCATCTGTTCACCCTTCCCCCACCCAAAACCCATTAGTGGAATGGACACAGGCCTGTGCTCAGGTTTTCGTTTTATCTTCCCCTTTCCTGATGAACATCTCTCCAAAGCTGTGTGTGGAGTGCTTGGGAGAACTTTACTGAGACGCCTCTGCAGCAGTCCCTAAGGAGCAAGAGGTTAAAAGAATGGCTTGGGCAGCAGCATTAGTGCAAGGTAGCAGTACAGAGTGTTTTATTGCTGCCTATTCCTGCAAAACAAGAAATCATGTCTGTCTCTTGCTCCAACCTTTCTTCCAGGAACCGCCTGCTCCATGTATAATCATTGCTGATTCAATGCCCAGGAGGTCTCCTTTAAAGGAGAAAATTGCTGCAGCATACACTGTATTCATCAAATATTACTGCTGCTCCCTAGAGGAACAGGAAGATCCATTACCAAACCAGGAATGGATTCAGCATCACCTTATGGTGGCTATAGCAATAAATTGTTATTCTAAAGCAAAGGCCACTTTGGCTGGAACCCAGAAGAGGAAAAGAGAAAGGTGGAGTAGGGAGAGAGTGGGGGCTGAGCTGTCTCCATCAGTTTAGCTATGGGAGAGTGAGAAGGGCCAGGGAGGAGCTGATACTGCAGAAGTGACTCAGCATCATTCTGCGGCAAAGAGCATTGGAGGAAGCCAACGCCCTTCCCCGGCTGAGCCTGCATAACCCATTACCCCCGCTGCTCCTATTGAGAGCTGCAGAGGAAAAGCTGGTACCTTTCTCTCTCTCCTAGCAAGCCCTTTTCTGAGAGGAAGCCCTAGAGGAGTGGCTGCGCTGCATCTCTCACAGACACTATTCAGCAGCAGCATTCGAGAAGCTGCCAAATCCCAAATCCCCAGCCAGTACCCGCTGAGTCTGCCAAAGAAGCGATCATGTTCCCCAACTCCAACTCAGGGAGGGCATCACCAAAGTTGCCGTGACTCGCTGATCATGGTTACTACCCACCAGCAATCCCATAGGTACTACTGCACTCTCCCACCATGCTAACAGCTGAAAGCCACAGAAAAGCTATTAACTCCAGCAATGTCATGCTCAGCTCCTATACACAGGGAGCAGCAGAGATATTGCCTGGCTCTCCATCCCCCAGACACCTCCTAATTAGGGACAACCTTCAGTTCAGCACCTCTTCTTTTCTTCTCACATAGGATCAGGGTATGTAGAGGATTATGAACCCCTCAAAATAGAATAGAATAGACTCGAATAGAAAGACAACCAAGTGACATGGATAATGCAGCCCCTAATGGACAGATGCCACTCAGTCATGCTAGAAGCAAGGGGCACATTAGGTGTGGATGTGTGGGGAAAAGGATCTTGTCGCATAGACACTAGTGCCTACTGTGCCAGGACAAGTTTTGCAGTGATGTAACAAAACAGTAACTTTCCCCTTACAACGGGATTAAGTCCATACCAGACAGAAGGTCTTACTGTATGCTGTGCAACATGTCCTGACGTGATGCTGAGGACCCCCAGTTCCCAATACAGAAAGAGGTTCAGCTTCTCCAACCCTTGCTCGCAGGTGTAACCCCTCCTGGATGCCAGGACTGCTCGTGCCGTTAAGAAGGGGTTGGCATACCAGTAACCCCCTCCTGAAAAGAAGCCAGGAGAGAAGGGATATGGGATCTTCTTCATGCCTCAATCTTTTTGCTATTTCCTGCCATGTCCTGGCTGAAACCCACTTATCTGACCTGAATAAAACCCCCTCCTCATGCAACATAAATGATCAATCACATCCTGCCGCATGAGTTTTGGCTACTTTAATAGGAATTTTGCTTGGGATAGGCTGGCTCCCTGGGATAAGCAAGTATACCACTGAGACTCCTACTTGCTGCTTGACAGGCCAGAGCAAGGGAATAGGGGAAGCAGTAAGTGGGAGACAGGCGGACTTGCCTTCTTCCAGTCGCCTCTTGCTTGTAGCAGCTGGGTTCCTGGCCAGGGGGAGTAGCTCCTCCTCTATGCGGACTCTCTTCATCCCCCCTCCCTCCTCCTCTGGAAGTTGGTGCAGTATTGAACTTTTGCCAGACCTGGACTTGCTGCAGAAAGGAGAAGCAGCAGCAGCTTCCTAAGGGGGAGGAGGGACCAGGCAATCTGAGGCCCCCCCCCCTGCTTCCCCCACAAATCCCATCTCCCCAACACACACACACATGCACACACATGCATACACGAACACAGGTTCAGCTGGGTATCCCAGCTCTGTCTGTGCACAGGCAGAGACCCTAAGGGCTGCAGCCCATTGTATAGCCCTTCCTCCTCCCCATCCAGGGGTCTTTCCATTTATACTCCTTCCGATGCAGGGAGGATGCAGCTCCCAACCTGTGTAATGTCTGTCTCCTCCTCTACAAATCCCTCCCGTCCTCCAGGATGCAGAGGCAGCTGTCATTACCTCTCCATGCCTTGCCCCTCCCAGGCCACCTCCACACAGACAGCAGCTCTGCCCACACCCCCTCCACTGCATAGACTCGGGCTTCAGCCCTTGCCTTGCCATCCCTCCTCCCTTCCCCCCGGTGCACTTCCATCCCAGGGCGGCAGGAGGCACTTCAAGCCCGAGCAGGGGAGGGAAACCCTGGACAACGCTGCGGCTTTTCCAGGCAATTGCAGACCGGGATTCACTGCTGGGCAGCCAGCCCCCCCCCTGTTCTCTCTGGGCCAGAACATTTCTCAGGCCAGTGCAGGCTGCTGTGAAGCATGACAAGCACCCTGGGGGGACAATTTGGGTCAGGTTGTCAGCAATCTGACGCTGGTCCTCAGGACAAATCGCAGATGCAGCCAAGCAGCTCGGCCAGGCTCACTGCAGTCTGCAATGCGCTTTTCTTTGTGCATAGCAGGTGGCTGCAGGGAGGAGAGCAGCAGAAAGGGGCATGCCTCTCCTCCGGTTGCATTCTACTCATTCCTCAGGACGTGTGACTAGCAGAAGCAATTTACTAGATTTCCTTCCCCCCACTTTGACAAGGCACCCCAAAGCTGTTTCCTACTTCTCTTATTTTAGATAGGAGCCAGGGCATCTCCTTGCTACTAGTGGTGCAATGCTACAGCCACAGCAGCTGTTTGCCAGACCTGCACACTGATAAGCTAGTTTCTCTCTCTTTGGGAAAGTTTGCAGACTCATGTATCTCCTCTCTACTTTTTTCTAAGCATCTGATCGGCAAACTTATTGTCATGTACTTCTGATGTTAACTAAATCTAAAGACCTCTAGTTATAAGGAGCAATCAGTAAAGGTTCCCCAAATGAAACAACCCTATTGTTATTATTTATTATAATAGCTGGCTTTTTTCTTTTTTTGTGTGTCCAGGGAGGGGTAGCAGAGGAGTGAAATGGAAGAAATGGAGAGGAAAAAAAGGAAAATGATCTCCATCCCTTCCCCTGTGTTATGTTAACATTTGATATTGTTTTTATTAAAACAATATATTTCCATGATGTTTACAAA
>NW_005842336.1:641956-649154 GCF_000455745.1 Alligator sinensis | reverse complement strand
TTCATTACAAACTCTAATAAATAAATGATAACCAGCACTCTGATCTTGCAAAGATTTATATGCTTAACTTTACATGTGAATCATTCCACTGGAGTCAGTTAACATTTCCTATTCACACACAAGGAGAAAGAAATTAAAGGCAGAAACTATTGTACTGGAAAAAAAACCACACCAAAGTTAGGAAGCTGATTTCTATTTTAAGTACCCAATGGGTATTATAAGCAACAAAGGACTGTTTTGTTTTTGAGATTGTGAAAATGTGTTTGGTAAATTCCTTTCCATCCCACCTTAAAAAATGTTTTTTACTGCTTCTAAAAGATACTTCTAAGACCCTTGGAAAGTGAAGCATTCCATTTATATCCAGAGGAGGTATGACACAAGAAGACAGCTATACCTAGAAGCTCTGAGATTAGGGCTTAATTGTACTAGAGCTGTACACCCACACACATTTCACAAAAAGCACTGAAGATCCGTAAATTGGATTTCCTATCACTTAAGACATCAGCCCCAGTTGTGCAGTACCCTAGATTGGAAAGTTGACCTACACTTCTGACAGTCCCTTGATGAGTGTGGCTTTTCAGCTATGCAATTTTGGAAGGGTTTGCAGAACACTTTAAAGCACCAACTCTTAACAGCTTTAGTAAATACCAGAACTAAAGAACTGCGCCTATAATATTAGACACAATAGATATTCTAGAACATGAGTGCTTCATTAGCTCCACTGGCAATGATTTGCAGTCCTGTTTCAAGGACTGTGTTTATTTCCCACACAGCAGGACTGGGATAGTTGGCCCATGAAAAGAAATGAAATCTTCCCCAGCAATACAGCATACTTATAATGTATGAATGCCGAACATCATGACGAGGAATAAGCCTCTAATACCATTTTGTAGAAGCCACTGAAATGTGTAATATCCTTTCACTTATGTCGCAGCATGCAGTACAGTCATGCTTAAAGAAAGCAGCATTTGGTTAACAATCAACATTTTATCTATGTGATATATAGGAGGCTTGGTTCACTCCTGCTGGTACAGATAGGGGACAGTTCACATCTGGAGAAGAAGGAAGAGTGTTTCCACGTCATACCTGCTTGGAAGGATTCCACCAAAGGAAGAGAGGTTTAACCTAGGGTCCTAGATCCACAGCAGATCAGCTTATGGAGGATGCCTGAAGAATTTGCTGAATCTGCCCATTCTCCAGATGCCCTGGATGTACTTGTTCTACAGACATGTGATGTGTGAACGGTGCCAGCTGGCTCTAGGATTCCTAGTATGGCAGTGTTAGTCACTTTGCACTTTGCATTTTCCAAGCTAGGAGGCAGGGGGCACTCTGCAGCCTTCTGGGGCTTCTCCACTGGTAAGAAATTTGACCAGGGTACAGAAATTATTTAAAGCGCTGTAGGTTGCTTAAGTGCCGTAAAATACAGCACTTCAAATTTAAAACCTCATTTAACAAGGGTTAATTTCAAGTGCTGCACCCATTTTTAAGTGCTGTAAAGCCATGCATTTCTATTAAGTTGCAGCAATAAAGTGCTTTAAATGGTGAAAAAAGCAACTTCTGTACACACCCTAGAATCCTAATAGCAAACCTTAATTAATAGACACTAAATTCTCAGTTTGGCAACCCTACTTGTTTCATAGCACTTTGTAGCACATAGACCTGATCCTAAATAGCATGAATTACTTTGAGAACTGTGGATGCTCCACACGTCTGAGGTTCAGTAGAAAAGTTGCTTATCCTGAAACACTGGGACTTTAAATGCAGCAAATCTAGGATTTAAAAATATCTTGCACCCCAATGTCCCCAGTGCAGATTGCCTTCTCTAAGTAAAAATTTCAAAGCAATTCATAGTCAAAACAAATGACTGAAAAGGTAGATCATGGCTGGCTTGAGAACTCATAAACTGAAGAAGCAGTGGGTTCCTGGTCAGACAACAGAATCTGCTACATACTGAGAGCTATGTGCAGCAGCCTCCCATCCTATGCACTTTTATTGTTCACATATGTATTGCTACTTAGACACCTTCCTGCCAGCAAGATGGCATACCTGGAAGAATGTGTAGCTGGTATGCTGACTAGAATTATGGATTAAGAGCTGAAAACATATTTTCAGCATGTGACAAAATAGAAATATTTTGCAAATCAAAACCACAGCTCTCACCTTGATGTTTTAACCCCTGAATATCTTCATCTAGAAATGAAGATATCCGTGTTGCTGCTAGATGGGGAGCTGTTAGATGACAGCTGTGTAAAAGAGGAGGCTGTAAAGAGTAGCTGAGTAAGAGCTGTGTTGCTCTTCACTAGTGGAATAGACTGGAAAGAGTAGTGGCAGAGTATGTGACAAAACAAGATACATTAACAGAGCTAAGCCAATTGACAGTGGCTGAAGATCTGGTCCCAAGACTTAATAATGCTCATTCTGCATCCACTTTTGTCTACAATTAGCATGCACATTGCACATACTATTTTTTTTGTATACATGTATGTATAGATAAGTGCAGACTTCATTTGCCACTGTGCTGACACATCCACTTAGCAGCAATATTAATTTATACTAAGATAAGCCAAAGAATACGCACTGTGTCTCCTCACTCCTGAATATGGCTGGCATCCTATGCAGCACCAACAGTTGCTCTGTTTCCAAAATCATCATTCCATCTTGGAAGTAGAGGTATCAGGAATACAATTATATTACATAGAAAACTGTGCGGGGAAAAGAGTGATCTAACTTGATAGAAAAGGTAATTTTTGTGCGAGCCCAACATGCCCATTCTCCACTTCACTCTGGAATCCTTGCTACCCAACATGAAACAGGAGTTAATGGTAGAAATCTTATTTTTTGCTGTTTGTACAGCACCTAGTACAATGGAGTCCTGCCTTTGGCTCCTAGGTGGCACTGCAATGCCAAATCAGAATAACAGTCTAAGACTGTTGTCGGCCATCTCTCCACTACCACAGTCATGTCAAATAGGGCCGGGAAGGTAGCATGGTGGAGAGGAGCTACACAACATCAGTTCTCTGCCAATGGTGTAATTAGGGCAGGTCCTCAGCTGCTGTAATTCCTAGGAATACCTTATGTTAGAAGGGAACTGTCACCATCTGGCTCCGCTCCCACATATCCCTACCCAAACAGAGATTGCCTGGGGTTGAAAATCCACTCTCAAACTCCAGTTCTGTCTTTCAAGTGATAGGAAAAAAATCCTTGCCTAATACTGCTATTCTTCAGTGAAGATGGCAGCTGCTGAGAAGTTTTGATTTTTGGCTTATTTGTTTGACATGCACCTTATCCAAGCATCCCAAATATTCATCCATCCATGAATTCAAGCAACAGATGCTTGAAAGTTAGTGATGAAAAGGACCTATTTGTCTCTCTTGCCTTTTCCCTGCCAATGCAGTTATTTCCTACGTCATTGCTTCAAGTACTTTATCCTGCCTGATAATAAATAGACAAGTAGTTCTACTTGAAAAGCAAAGTGAATGCCATTTCTGGTCAATGTTGGTGGCTATATTTGTGAATCATCAGACCTTTTTGAAGAAGATATAATGCCTTTATCTCCTTGTGTTGGCTTGATATGTGCATTATAGTATGCTGCTAATATAGTTTCATCCCAGCTGGGGCAGAGCAATCTAGACAAAATGGACACTCCCTAGCACTTCTTTGGGTTAATTATTGCCCCAGAGTGATTCTCTCTTTCCCAATTTCTACTGTTAGACAGGAAGCAGACTGTCACTTAGAAGTAACACATTACCATCTGCTCAGCAGCCACCGTGTCCTGTTGAGATTTTGGAATAATTAAAACAAATGTGCAAGTGCCTTTTTGGCAACTGCACATATACAGACTGACTGGTTAGTTGCATGCGTGTAATGCTTCTGACATTAGTAATAGTACAAGAATATCACATCTATAATCTCAGCCTGTGGTATGAGTTACTACTGATTTGAGGATTCTTTAAAAGATCCAAAGTAATGACACTATAAAAGTGCTATAGACACTTAGGATGTGCATGTGTTTCATACTAAGTGAGATGGGGCATACTGCCAAGAATTAAAACTTGTCTGCCTAGCTTGTGTGCCTAAGCACAGCCCCAGGAATGACCTTGGCGGCAGGCTCAGGCTCTCTCAGGATGCAGAGCAGATATACCCTTAGGGCTCACCTCCTTAAAGTTACTGAGGTTCTTCATTCTCATTAATGTAAATGGGCCCTAAGTATGATGAGGGTGGATACTCTGGAAATATGATTAAAGGAATAGTGGACCTATAGAAGATTTCCTTTTATTTCATTAAAAAAATGAAATAAAACATGATTACAGTGATTAAACCAAGATCTACTTAAAATCAGTAATAAATCATTCATTTAAGCTTTTTTGGAAATACTTAGAGGATACACGCAAAATATCTAAAAGACTGGATGGCAAAATTCTGCTTGCAATAAAATCCATGGAAGTTTCTGTCATCAACTTCAAGGAAAAGTAACATAAAATATTATCCAAAAAATATGAAATTGAATGCTTTTAGAGATAAATTTCTGAAAAAATGAAACATTTGACCTTTCATCAAGTTTTTCCTATGAGAAAAAAAATATTGCCCAAAATATTACCCCAAAGATAACACACACACATGCATGCACACAGTACTAGCAGCAACCCTCCAGTCAGAGCAGCCCAAATAGGTTTTCATAATTATGTTGATTAGTTTTCTTTCAGTCATGTAATTATCATTCTAATCACTATTTATTATTTGCTTTATATTGGCATCCAGAGGCTTCAACCAAGGTCATGGCCTATTATGAGAAGTGCTGTACAAACACACACTAAAGCTAGAAATGGATGTTACATTTGAGGTGGTTCTGACTGATCCGAGTCAAAACTTAGAACAAAAAAAGAGTAGTGCAGCCCTTGATACATATAACTTGTGCCTGGAATGAATAGCAATTAACTTGAATGAGTCCCAATTGTCCTAGAAAAAAAAGTGTTAGTGCATTTTAGCTTTCATTCTTCACAAGTACCTAAAGTGGCACAATGGGCTTGTACATCTGAAGGATCCCAGGACAAAAGCCTTTCTCCTGGGAGAAATTTGACATCTTTTTTAGCCTAAGGTACTGTTCCAGCTCTGAACAACTTACACAAACTCATTTATTACAGTGTTTGTCTTCTTGCAGAGGGGCTGGGTGATGGAGGTGGGGCAACAGCCAAGCAGAGCCAAGCCTGAACCCTGGCACCCTGTTTGAGGTATATCTGGTGTATTTTGCCATTCTGGTATATGGAGAATCAGGATGCAGCTTGAAAGGGCTGTTGGCTTCCAGTACTTAAGTCCTATGAGCAACCACTCATAGTCTGCTTTTTTGGTTTGGAACAGTTGGACCAACACTTGTAGTGGCATCATTTTTATATTCTGAAAAAGGGCTCTATTCTTGGAGGCTTAGCTGTGACGGTATTTAATGCTTTTCATATTCCATTGTCACGTTACACTGAGAAGTTTGCATCTTGAACTGTTATTGTGTTTTTGTGCAACTCATCTGGAAATTCTAGTTCACTCTATAGCTGCTCAGCAAGACTCAAGACTATGCACTCCTGCCATAGTGTCCTTCATACTCAAGCAGTGACTCAACAGCAGCTCCTCGGTGCTGCACAGGGAGTGAGAATGGGGTTTCAGTCTCACAGGATGTCTCAGGATTTGTGTCAAAGCTGTGCTATAATATGACTGATTTAACCAAATATTTACTTAACCATGCCTATCCACCTACCACACTAATTCTCATTTAGCCAAACATAGTGTCTTTTCATGGGGCACTGAACCCAAAAAAGTAATAAACACTGGCCAGGTCTACACAGGACACTTGCTGCACAGTGGCTCATTACTACTGTGCAGTAGCTTGTTACTCCTGTCCTTTAGTGTTGCGGGGCATGAACTGTGATGTGACGCTACTGTGCAGCAGTAATGAGCTACTGCACAGTCAACATCACGAATGTGTGGGGACACTACTGCACAGTAATGCCAGTTACTGTGCAATCACTTAGTACTTGAGTATGCGTTTCATGTAGACACGGCTACTGTTGAGTATCCATGTGGGATGCATTGAAATACAATGCATTGTGCCCTCATGCTCTCCCTGCTGGAAGCAGAAGAAAAGAGTGTGCCTAGAGCTGAGCTGATGTTTTCACAAAAAGTTCACCTCCTACAAGGTGAGGATGTTGAAAATGTGATCCCTACCAGGCCAGTAACAATGTGACTAGATGTGCTATCCTAAGTAATGTCAAAATGCCACTCAACTCAGGGGTACTAACCACAATCAATATCCCACAGGGTATCTTTACAGTATATAACACAATAAGCAAAAGAATACAAAGGGGACCACCTGAACCATTTGCATCATTTGTATTAAGATTAATACATTTGTTTTGACCTCTAAGCCTGACTGTAAACTCTGTGGAGAAGGACCCACATTTCTTTGTATCTCACACAACCCAGAGAGCACATGGTTGTAAATATTTGTCAGCAGCAGGAAGAATATTATAAGTAGGTTTGACTTGATTTTTTTAAATTTTAAACTATTTTTGGATTGAAGAAAATTTTTCAGGGGCATGAAAATGTCTTCCTTTTGTCAAAAAATTTAGAGTGGACTTGACACAAAGCAAAATTCTGAAAATTGAAACTTTTTTGATGTTCTACCAGAGAAAAACCTCAAAACATTTGGATTTTTCATTGCAAATTTTTCAGGCTTGCTTTGGGGATTTTAATACCCACTCCTAATTTTTTTAAAGATAAATTTATGAAAAAATGAAACATTTGACCTTTCTTCATGTTTTTCCCATAAGAAAAAAAAATCATGTCCTGGCCAGCTCTTATTAATAATACTGGTGTTAACAAATAAAATGTCATAGCTAATTAATTATTTGGGAGCTCTTGCTCAACCTGAGTGCATGCATTCCAAATAGCTCTGCATTAGGGTGATGTTTAGCCGTTTTGCTCCAAGAGTAACACCAGAATTGTGCCTTAGCAGACAGATGGGTTTATCATCCCCTCCCATATGCATGAGTACATGTTAGTCATTTCTTTTCAACTAGTACAATGTTAACAGCTGGACTTACACAAAAAGCTCCGGTGTGGGAAATGAGGTACACTGCCTGTCTAAATAATTTGTAATTTTTATGCACAGAGACTGCAGAGTAGAGTACCTTCAGGTTTCTTCTCCTGCTGA
>NW_005842336.1:635146-641925 GCF_000455745.1 Alligator sinensis | reverse complement strand
CTGCTGAACATAGTCAGCAAACCACAGCACAGCACTTAAAAGAATTTTACTGGCATCCTGTCTTCTACTTCCCACTGCCATACAGTTTAGTATCTGGATGCTTACATGCTCACATCTTGTTAAGAAATGGCTTTTTTCACAGTAGAAGGGCGAAGCAGTCTAAATATCACTCTCCTTAATTTTACTGGGCTTCTGCATATACAAGGAGTAGAAATGCAGGGTTCCATAGAAGAATGACGGTAAAAAGATATTTATTTCTGGGCCTCAGGATATCCCAGTTTGTTCCTGACCCTGCCATATATTTCCTGTTTGACCTTGAGCATGCAACTTTACAACTCTGTACCTCAATTCCCCATCCTACGTCTTTCTTTTTTTACCTCCCGGTTTTTGGGGCATAGGACAATATCTGATTATGTGCTTGTACAGACTCTAACAAAATGAGTCCCTAAGCTCTGCTGGGGCCTAGGGATACCACCACAATACAAATAAATAATAATAATTTTGTGATGACTCAGTTGTGGCAAAAATGTGGGAATTGTGTAGTAAGCTCAGCCTGATCCCTGCAGCATCATTTGCCCATTGTACCATCATTCCTGCCTACTCAAGAAAGGCCTAAGGCTGGCATAGCTAATATGTGGCAGCAGTAGGGGACCTAGAAAGGGAAATTACCTGTGTATTTTACAGCTGACATGACCATGCAGTGTCAAGCCAATAACTGAGGTTTAATGTTTTAAAACATGATCTGGTTTCATTATGAAGGATCTACTAATTTACTAGTAGTAGAATCAATCACATGTTGACATGCTGTTCATTTTCAGAACTGCTATGTCTTTGTTGCAGGTCATTGTAGTTTCTGTGCACAGTCACAGTAAGTGTGTATCAGTTTTTGCAGGAACCACTTTGCAGGCAGAAGGTTTACAAATATGATGATAGAAGCTGCATGGACAGATTCAAGTGATGGATCAGAGAAATACATGAAAGGGGCAAACAGTCTTAAAGGTTATAAATGCAAACAAAATAAGTAGAAGTCCCCTTTTAATCCCAGCATGTTCCTGCTATGGACTGCATGTCACATACAATAGGTAGGTGATATATAACAGGACCTAATGGCCCTCACTCACATCTCATTTATTCCAGTGTAAGCCAGGAGTAATTGCACTAAAGTGAATGCAGTTATATTGGTGTACAACTAATTAGAATCAAGCCCCAAAATTCACTACGAAATGAGGTGAAAGAAGAATCTCTGCTGTAGTATCTGAAATTCATTCAAGTGGGAACTCATGACCATATAGTCACAATTATTCTATATTCTTTTGCGGCAGCATAAAATATTGTTTTTCAAGTGACCATTGAGACAAGTAAGAGCATCCAGAAAGAAATAAAATATTTCAATCTCAAGGTCAGATCTTCATCTGACTTCACTCCAGTGTAGTCCATGGAACAGTGCCAATTTATACCATTTAGTATCTAAGCCGCAGATATTTGCATTTGATTCTTTACCGCTTGCAATAGCAAAAGATCCACCGGCTACAACTGGTCTTTGGCCTGAGTAAAGAATGAGTTCTTTAAGCACGAGTTCAAGGTGGGCTTGTTGTACGATACAAGAGACATCTAGATGGTATCACAAACCAGGTTAATTTAATCTCATCTGTCCAAGAACCTATTTTGCTTTGCATTTCAGTTTAATTACTTGAAAGGGAAAAAACAGAATATCTATTTGATTGATGTTGGGAGCTAAGAACAAACCCCTGAAGTTGCTTGGAGGGATTTGCTACCAGATCATGTAGCCTAGTTTTGAATCCTGATCCAAAGTCTAAACATAGCTAATGAATCTCCTAATTAAGCATTCATTGATAGAGTTTAAATGAAAGAAGCTGTTGGACATTTCCTTTAACTCTTGTAATCAGGCAACAGGAAATTCAGAGCAGGCAAATTGATGTCATTGTATGGAGCAATATGGAACTGGCTCTTCAATAATAAAATAATGATAGCTGCTCAACCACTTTATACTATATAGGCAAAACCAAACAAGGATTCATTGGAAATGAACAAACAGATATTAGTAAGTCCTTCTATGTCTTTTATGAACTGTCCTGTGTGCCACATCTTTTAGTCCTTGCAAGTAAATCTCCCACTGGCTTTACACTAAGATCATAAACTGCATTTGCACCACTGGACTGCTAAAGGGCCTTGTATGAGAATCAAGCCCTCAGAAAATCCCTTGCTTACTTTTGGGTTGTTGGTTGTAGCAGTGTTGGTCTAAGGGCATAGGCAGACACGGTTCTTTGGGTAGATGTGAAACCTTTTATTAGACCAACTAAATAATTGGAAAAATTGTCCTTTGCAAGCTTTCCAGCCCAAAAGTGCTCTGAGGAAGCACTCAAAAAGCATTCTGAGGAAATTCTGAAGTCCTTCATTAGACTTTCTCAGTTACAGTTCTCATTCACTCATTGCCTTCAATGAGAGTTTTTTCTTTGGTTTCCAAAGCAGAGCTTGTGTTACTATGGCTGGGATCAATGAAAGCCCCAACTGGAATAGCTTAGCAGCAGCCACATTTTGCTGCACTCCCACAGCAATGAACAGTTGGCACAGAATATGACTGCTGCAGTGAACCTGTTCCAGCTCTCTCTTGAAAAGATAAAACCGCCCTTACTCCTTCAAAATTGATCTGCCCATCCTTTCTTCTGCAAGAAATAGAAGTGCATATCAATTGAAAAGCAAGCGAAAGGTCACAGAAAGAGAAAGTTACAGAGTCAGTAGAGAATAATCGTTTTAATAATGACTAAAAATCATCCTCGGGTCACAGAAAATGCAGAAACAATGTAAAAGTGCAGTGGAGGGCTGGGCGAATCGAAGTAGGCATATCAGATCCTTCTCTTGTAAAGTGTCAGTGCTACATCTACATCCTTGCAAGCACGACTTGGAACTTGACTGAGGCCCACTGACTTCAAAGATGTAAGTGCCAGGGTCTGGCACAGCTGGGGGTTATGTTGCGATTTTGAATCCAGACATGACCAATAGTGTCTGAAAGATGTTAACATCTGATCATCTGTTCACCAGATTCACAAATTCACCACAGTACACTCTATTCATTTTTCTTTCAGGCAATTCATCAGTGAGGTGACAAACTGAGTTAGACAGGGAGGTTAATGTACCCTCTCAGACATAGAGATGGCCCCTCTAGTTCAAACGGGTAATTGCCTGAATAATGGGGAGGGGTGGGGATGTCAGCTCCAGGGGCATAGGGATGAATCAGGCCCTTCAATTCTTTCTCTGGATTCTTTCTCTGTGTTGGATGGATCTGAGAAACCCATGGCTATTTACAATATCAAGAGATCAGCCTCAGCTTTTTGCTTCAGCAGATGGAAATGGAACTAATACTAAACTGCTAGGTGACACATCACATCTTTATTGACTGTATTCTTATTTCTTTCAAGAGCATCTGGAAAATGCACACAGCCTTTCAAGAGAGGTGGAACGAGCAATTGCATAATAATTGGAAACCAATTTTTCTTTCTTCCTCTGTTTACTACCAGCAAAACACCAATATTTTGGGTCTACAGCAAAACACCATTGCCCATGCACATTTATATATGTATTCCCTATCATAGGGAAAAAAGAAAACTAGTATAAAGTAAAAGTTAGGTGCAAAAATCTAGATGAGTACTGTCTTATTAAGGGAAATAGTTGTGGCTTTTCAGGGCACCTGCCTTGAATAATAGCTTTTATTTGCCCTATTTTCTTCCCAGCTAACAATTCCCCATTCTCGCCACTGACCTGCAAAGAAGTCCAACATTACTGTGTGCCCCCAAAAGCTTCAGCACATGTTACATGTCTCCCTGACACCAGTTTTATGTGGAAAAGGAATTTCCACTCCTTTGACCATTTCCATGAAAATATCAGAAAGAATGTATAGAGTTCCAGATTTGTAACACCATGCACAGAAGCTAGAGATTGTTACTGTTACCGCACCTATTATTTCTGAGTTTGAAACAGGTAATTTTTTTAATATTCCATAAAATAATAAAAATGATGGTTAATCATAAACTCCAGGATCTGAGTTCGATTGTGTGTCAATGAGTGCAGAGCCAGGAAAATCAATGGATCTCTGCAAATTTATATTAGCTGAGGGTCTGGCCTGAAATAACTTGTATTTTGAGGGCCTGATTGACAGCCTATTGCAGTCAGCAGGAACCTTTCAGTTAGCTTTAATGGAATTTAAAACATGCCTATATAGCCGCTCTTCTCCCAAAGTGCTTTGCAGACTACAAAAGCCACATACATAGGAATCACATCAATATTTAATGAAGTGCATCCGTCTCCACTGCATATATTTCAGAATTAGCAAGCAACCTGCAACCTAGATGATATTGTTATTCACACTGCATGCCTGTTGCATGAGTTAATTCTGAAGTTTTCAGTCCTTTCCTAGTAGAAAGGACAAAACACTCTTAATTAAAACTAAAATGTTGAGGGTTCATGAAATGGCATTCTCAGCTTGTGTGAGCTGGTATAGCTCCCCTAAAGCCAATGGAGCTATGCAGACTGACACCAGAAGAGCAACTTGTCTTTTGTTCACTGCACAGGAGCCATTTTCATTCTGTTTCTATGGTATCAGTAACATATTTCACCACAATAGTAAAAAAAATGCTGACAGCCCACTGTATGCAAAGTAGCTGCAGTCGCAGACTTTTCACTGACCTTGCATCATGGCCGACAGTGGAATTTCATTATACAGCATATGAATAATTTGTAGCTATTGCCCATCCCCAGATTGGGTTTGATGACTGAATGGAGTGGATATTTGTTTTTAAGATGTGAATTTTAAATTAAAAAAAATGTCTCCATGTTTATACTGAATGTAAATTCAGATTACTTTCACTGAATTCAGTGAGATCACTTCAGTTAAGTAGCACTTCAGCACTTTTGAAGGAGATACTAACCCTCTGCATAGGAATGCACCGCACCAAAAATGGATTAAAGTAAAAAAAACCCAAGTATATATGTGTGTGTGTGTGTGTGTGTGTGTGTGTGTGTGTGTGTTATTCCCTTCCCTTTCATGTTCAAATACCTTGAATCCTATGCAAGCAACAGTGTAAATTAGGCAATTTCCTTTTTGTGTGACCACACTAAGCATCTGGAGATCTAATAAAAACAGTTGCATGTCATTCTTATTGGAACAAAACCTACACGAAGCAAGAATTTTGTGTCAGTCCTTTGTGTAGCCACTACTTAAGTACTACTGTGACTGGCACTAGATAGACAGAGAGAGAGAGAGAGAGAGAGAGAGATGTTGTAAGTGTTAGACCAACATGGACAGTTCTTTTCTCTTTCTTTGTGAAGCATTTGAGCGTTTGCAATTTCAGCCATTAATAAATGTGCCCCAAAATCTAGTCTTTTTTTTGTAGTCCTTACTCAGACTAAACTCTCCTGAACAGCTTCTTTTGGTAGTAAGTAACATCTTCTGACCCAAACAGATATCATACATATGAAACTCAGTTGCTTAGTTAAAAGTGACTAGAACATAACTACTGCTTGGCTGCACTTGCCCAATAGCAAATCCTCCAAACATTTGGGAAGCGGTGTCTGTCATTGCAAAGGAACTGTCCATGGTCCTTTCCCCTTTTCCTCCCGCTGCTCTTTGCTGTGCTCCTTGCAGCTTGATGGTACAAGTCTGAATTGCCAGATTTATCTACCACTGATCTGAGTCTCAAACAGGTTGACTCCTAGTGAATGTTGCCCTGTATAACATCATAGGGATAGAGATAGATTGGAAGATGTGTGTTCGTGTGTTCGCCTGTGACAAGCAACACCCACCCAACCCATGTGTATATTTTGAATCCCTGTAAGTGGCTGGCTCAGAAAAGGTTTTAACAACCCCCTTTTTTTGTCTGCAAGAAAAACCTTTGTGAGCTGTGCATCGATGGCCAATGATGGGAATCAATTGCTTTGTAGCTGTTTGAGTGGAAAGCTGCTGTGCGTACATCAAGGGCTCAGTAAGCAACTGTTCACCAGGGCACCTGAGGGAAAACTAGGAGTAATGGTCACAAACTCCTAGAAGATTGATTCAGGCTGAACATTAGGAAAAAACTTCTTCACAGTTAGGGTGTCCAGACTGTGGAATAAGCTCCCTCCAGAGGTGGTGCAATCACCTACCCTGGAAATCTTCAAGAGGAGACTGGACAGTCACCTTGCTGGGGTCACCTGACCCCAGTTATCTTTCCTGCTCGGTGCAGGGGGCTGGACCCGATGATCTTCCAAGGTCTCTTCTGTCCATACAATCTCTGAATCTATGAAGCGGGGCCTACGTTGCTTTGAGATGGAGAGGGTCTGTGACAAGCTAGAGGAGAGGCATGCGAGGCAGGGAAGACAAAATGGTAAGCAGCATGCCAGCGCAATTTGTATGTGCAATTTGCCAGAGGGTTGCACCTCGGACTACTCAGCCACTCTGCAGCACCCCTCAATGCACCCAAGGCGCACTCCCCATGGCCTTCTGAGACCGATGCCTGCCAATGACTACAGGGGCAAAAACCTGGCATGTCAAGGCAGAGTTGAAGTGCAGTATGCTTAGTGAAGTGAGGAATGCAAGGTGAGCAATCAGCCTGGCAGTCGCACCCAGTCGGGGGCTTTCAAGAGGGCGCCTGAAGCCTGCAGGGGACGGGGCCCTGCCTTCCCCAGGCTCCTCTGGAAGCGCCGGGGCTCAGACAGGCGGGCTTGGCTGCGAGTGGGGGGCGCACAGGGGCAGGCGGGGAGGCGCTGGGGCTCCGGGAGGAGGCGGG
>NW_005842336.1:633485-634849 GCF_000455745.1 Alligator sinensis | reverse complement strand
GCCCCCCCGGCTCCCCCAGCCTCTCGGCGCCCGCGTCCTCCGTGTCCGTGTCCGTGCGGCGCAGCTACGCCGCCTCGTCCGCCTCGGCGGTGGAGAGCCTGGACCTGAGCCAGGTGGCGGCCATCAGCAACGACCTCAAGTCCATCCGCAGCCAGGAGAAGGCGCAGCTGCAGGACCTCAACGACCGCTTCGCTAGCTTCATCGAGCGGGTGCACGAGCTGGAGCAGCAGAACAAGGTGCTGGAGGCGGAGCTGCTGGTGCTGCGGCAGAAGCACGCCGAGCCCTCGCGCTTCCGCGCGCTCTACGAGCAGGAGATCCGCGACCTGCGCCTGGCCGCCGAGGAGGCGACGAGCGAGAAGCAGGCGCTGCAGGGCGAGCGCGACGGGCTGGAGGACACGCTGCGCGGGCTGCAGGCGCGCTACGAGGAGGAGGTGCTGAGCCGCGAGGACGCGGAGGGCCGGCTGCTGGAGGTGCGCAAGAGCGCGGACGAGGCGGCGCTGGCGCGGGCCGAGTTGGAGAAGCACATCGACAGCCTGCTGGACGAGCTGGCCTTCCTCAAGAAGGTGCACGAGGAGGAGCTGGCCGAGCTGCAGGCGCAGATCCAGTACGCGCACCTCTCGGTGGAGATGGACGTGGCGGCCAAGCCCGACCTGTCGGCGGCGCTGCGCGACATCCGCGCGCAGTACGAGAAGCTGGCGGCCCGCAACATGCAGAACGCGGAGGAGTGGTTCCGCAGCCGCTTCACCGTGCTCAGCGAGAGCGCCGCCAAGAACACGGACGCCGTGCGCGCCGCCAAGGACGAGGTGTCCGAGAGCCGCCGCCTGCTCAAGGCCAAGACGCTGGAGATCGAGGCCACGCGCGGCATGAACGAGGCGCTGGAGAAGCAGCTGCAGGAGCTGGAGGACAAGCAGAACGCCGACATCTCCGCCCTGCAGGTGCGTGAGGGGCGCCTTCCCTCTCCCCAGCCGCTCCGCCGCCCCCGGAGGGTTGTTGGGGACTCCTTAGAGCCACTTCCTTGCAAAAACTTCACCCCCCCCAAAAAATTGGGGCCCTCTGGCGGTCACCCAGTTTGCCCTCCTCAGTGCTCCCCAAACTTTTCCTCAGCATGGCCCCTGCGACCCCATCTGCCACTCCATTTGCACCCACCACAGGGGGTTCCCCTTGGCTGCGGCTGTGCTTGCGTGAGCAGGACTGGCATGCTCAAGCAGCTGCCCGCCAGGCTCAGTCCAGCTCCCGCAGTCCGCAGTCCTGCCTGAGCCAGCCACTGAGATCTCCAGCTGTGCTGCGCGCTGCTCTGTGTCGGGCTGGCCAGGTTGCATGGGCAGGCTGGTCTCTCTTTTCCTTCCGAGGCGGGGGAATGGACA
>NW_005842336.1:615242-633454 GCF_000455745.1 Alligator sinensis | reverse complement strand
AGGGTAACAAGGCACTTTTCTCTCAAGTCCGGACGGGAGCAGTTACATCCAGCCTTCTGAGCTGGCCCTGGCAGGAAACCTCTCCCCGTATCTTCCTAGGCCCCCTCTACATTACAGGTATTGTGTTAAGACCAGATGGTTACCTTGAGACCAGCTACACCAGG
Organism: Alligator sinensis; assembly: GCF_000455745.1. NCBI lineage: Eukaryota > Metazoa > Chordata > Crocodylia > Alligatoridae > Alligator > Alligator sinensis. The sequence goes on along the minus strand of NW_005842336.1, from coordinate 633,290 downwards.
CAAAGTACTCATCTCACACCATAAAAAGCTCCCACCAGCTCTAAGGTTAGACCTGGAAAATGTGTACTAATTTTAGAGCTGGTTGTTATCTTGCACCTGTAGCTGAGTCTGTAGTCAGAGAGATGTGGGGCTGCAAGGGCTGTTCAGAGTTCATTTTGTCCAACCCCCTGCCTGAGCCAGGATCATATCTATCCAGCTCATCCTATACACAATCTAACCTCTTAGCCAAATAACAGTCAGCCCTGACACAACATAGACCTAGCATCCTAACCTGCCACAGGAGAAGCAGGGGAACCACTGCAGCCAACTTCTGTGAAATATTGTCAGTAGATGCTCAAGAGATCCCAAGTTCTGAGATCAGGGGCTTTTTAGACAGCCACCCCACCACCCTCTTGCCCCAGGCAGAGCTGTCCCTGAAGCCTCCCCACAAAGGCAGGGAGTGGCTAATGACCTCTGTGTCCTCCACTTCAAAAGCAACAGGTTTAAAATGTGAATGGGGAAATTGAAAGGAAAAGTGGGGACATGAATATAAAAGAAAAAGAAGTGTTGAAAGCCTGCACCTAAATGGCGGTGCAGACAGTCCTGCTCTGCAAAGGCAAAGTGTCCCTGCAGCTTGTGTCTGCAGCCATACTGAAGGGAGTCATTAGGGAGTCATTGCATTAGGGAGCCTGCCCCGTGCAGCTTCACCTGCTGGAAAGCTTAGCAATTAAGATGGCACCATTAATGACAATGATTTTTAGCAGTCCTAAGAACCTGAATAAAATTAAATGAGCTGCCCTTGAGGGAAAAAGCATGTTTAATACAGGACTAATTACATAGAGTTAAATATTATTGCATCTGTTAAGACATGTCCTCTAGTTGTCTTGATGAACAGGAGGCTATAGGTATATTAATATGAAAAAAATGCATTGGGTTTTATTATTAATTAATATCATATTATAACTAATAAAAGCTGAAAAGGTGACGTTGGATCTAATGTTTCTTAGGTTATATTAATTACTTAAAAGGATTGGATTTAATAAAATAATGCCTGAAGACACAAACTGGGTAAAGAGAATAAAGGATTACAAATTAAGGGAGCGTCTGTTAAAAGAATACATAAATCTCCACAGATCTCTTCTGTCTATGTGCCAGTTCTTGTGGCACTTAAGTAAAAGTCCTGGGTGAAGTTCATCAAGAGTTTGCCTCGGTAAGCAGTGTAGAATGTGGTAAAATATCAGTAAAGTGAAATATCATGAAGTTAATTTTTCCTTCCCCCACCCCCCAGCCCAGGAACTACAATATCAACAACTGATTCATCTCAAATCACAAAGAATCCAATATATCTATAATGTAAAGTGATGGAAATGAAGTAGATAACATTCGCAAATGCAGAAACTAGGTACAAAATCTAATGGTCTAGCTCATGTACATAGATACATCATGCATAGATTCCTTGATGAGGTATGCAGATTTGCATCACTGGAAGATTTGGCCCAAAGTGTTTATTCAGATGAAACTTCAGGCATTGAAGAAAAACGAAAATGTTAAAAGCAAAATGGTACATTTAAAAATGTAACTTGCATTTGACCCCAAGTAAGCTTGTTTTTAATTGATGGGATTATATAAAACTGCACTTATTTGGGGGGAAATAATGAAAGATCAGACTATCCTGAGTCTTTAAAATAGTTAATGAAATAGAATAATGGTTATTAGAAGTGGAAAGATGCTACTGGGTAATAGAGTCCTTCAATAAAGCCCAGATTGGGTCCAGTAAAGTCAGGACTGAATCCAGGATTGGACTTGAATAAAATCAGGATTGAATCATCTCTCTGATAAAGCAGAATTTAATTGACAGGGTGACGCAGTATCTTGAAAGGCATCTCTTCTATCTACAAAAATAAAAGATGTTATGCTTCTGAATATTTTTATTCCCAACAGGATACAATTAACAAATTAGAAAATGAACTGAGAACCACAAAGAGTGAAATGGCCCGGTATTTGAAAGAATACCAAGATCTTCTCAATGTGAAAATGGCTCTGGACATTGAAATTGCAGCATACAGGTACGATGGAGAAATTGTCCAGCAAATCAGAAACAAGATCAGGCTTCCTTTTCTTTTTACCTGGTGAAGTTATATTTTATTTGTCATACCTGGCAGTAGTTTTAAGCCCCATGAGTAACTAAATCCCTCTGAAAATCTCTGAAGTGCTTTTGAAGGTCTCACCTGTAAATCAGTATTTTACAGCAGACTTAGTCCCCTGTAATTGTTTTATATTTGGTCCTGGCTTTCTGTAAAGGCAAAGAAAGGATTTTGACTGTCCATAGCAGAAAATTGAGGACGGAGGATAGATTTGTAGCATAAAGCCCCTTGACATACTATATTTAGATTCCCATAAACAAAAGCATCAGCTCAAATTATTGGGTGTCCTAAAGAACACTAAAATATATCCATGTCTTCACCTGCAGCTATAATTATATTCTAGAGCTGATTTGTTTCCAGCCATCTTCTAGGTGGACCTTTTGGTTCACAGATGCATGTAACTGCCTAGTTTCTGTCCTCTGAAGTGAGACAAATTGACATCCAGTCTCTTTTTTGGATCACTGTGTAAATACAAGGCAGTTAAATATGGAATAATATTTTTGTTATCTGGAAGACTGTCATCTCTTTGGGTGTGTCTACACATGTTCTTATGCATGCCAAAATTTAACTTAATGCTTGTTTGCCTAATGCACATAAAACTGACTTAGGTGTGCGTCTACACATGCACATGCTGAAATGCATTAACGCAGTGTGTGGACCAGTTTGGGACTAAAGTTAGTCCCAAGTCAGTGGACATGCACAACATTAATGCGCCTTAGCGCATCTACATGTGCGTTAAGGTGCTTTAGCTATTCGCGCATAAATTTGATACCTGCTTTTGCAGGCATCAAATTTAGGTACAAATTTCCTAAAATTGCCATTTTAAGGTGCATTAAGGGTGTGTACATGTAGGCCTGCACCCTTTGAGTCTTATTCTATATTTGTACTGCATCTACCACTGCATGGCACTGGCACATGACTTGGGTTCCTAGTCGCTGCCTACAATGCAAGTAAATCTATTTCTGCTTTTTTGGCTCTTCCAGGAAATTGTTGGAAGGTGAAGAAACCCGACTCAGTTTCACCAGTGTTGGAAGCATAACCAGTGGCTACACACAGGCTGTCCCAACCTTTGGCAGGTCTGCCTTCAGTGGTTTACAGAGCAGCTCCTACTTGATGACATCTCGTACCTTCCCCACTTACTACTCTAGTCATGTTCAAGAAGAACAGATAGAAGTAGAGGAAACTATTGAAGCAGCTAAAATGGAAGAAGCCAAAGGGGCACCCCCTGCAGAAGGAGAAGGTGCTGAAGAGGAAGGTGAGGAAGAAGCAGGAGGTGAAGAAGCTGAAGAAGAAGAAGGTATATTTGAGTTATTTTTCACATCATGCTTTTGCAGAATTCTTCCCCACTCATGAACAGTACCCAAGCCCACCAGTTTTCATTAATATAAATATTTTGTGAATAACTCATGTGAATAGACTCCTTGATTTAAATGAGACTCTTAATATGAGTAAGGGATTGCTGGACTGATGTCTGCAGGTAAAAACTGGCTATAAGAAAGGGCAAGATCAGATCAATATTGAATGTTCAGTGCATCAGGGGATCAATTCCGCCCTCCTAGAAATCAGTGGGAGTTTTCCAGTTGACTGCCAACTGGTTATGCTTGCAAAAAGGTCTCTTGATAGACTCCATGGCAAGAAACATAACTGGAAGAAATGGGAACAGTCTCAACTAAATATTGATTGCCAGTTTGTTTCCATTTTAAATATTTTAATAGGAGCCACAACCCAAAAGCTCATCTGTAACTAGATGGTGACAGAGCAGGAACTGCATTAAAAGCTTGATCCAAAATTCATAGAAATCAGTGGAAAGATTGTCATTGACTTGAATGGGTCTTGGATCTGGGCTTAAAACAATGGGTTGTCAATCACTTGTTAAAGGTCAACATTTTCCAACGAGTGGAAGGGAATTTGATACTTTCCTGCTTTTGCAATTCAGTATGAATTGGGTGCATAACTCTCAAAGTATCTTTTGAAAATCCCCACTTTACCCAATATGTCATAGCTTAATTCTCTCTATTGATTTCTGCAAACCAAGTCCATTTGTGCTTCCATTAGAGTGAATGGTGGACCTTGACATTGACTTTACTGGGAGTAGGACTGGGACCTGGCTCTGCAGTGCTACATATAAGAGGTAAAATGCTCCGTTCTTTTCAAAGGTGCCAAAGAGGAAGCTGAAGAAGCCAAAGAGGGTGAAGAAGAGGAAGGAGGAGAAGGGGAAGAAGCAGCAGAAGAAGGAGAGGAATCCAAGGAAGCTGGTGAGGGAGAGAAGGAAGAAGAGGTGGCAGGAGAGGAAGAGAGTGAAGAGAAGAAGAAGGATTGATTTAGACTGTGTGTAGGTTTCCCAATTAGGTCAACAGTACAACCCATAATTGACTTAGCTAAAATTGCTGCACCACATATTTAATTCAGAGACCACTAAGGTTTAAAGTTAATGTTCTATGATGTTTCTGTCTATGCAAAGTATCAGCATGCTTGCAGAGTGCCCTGCTGGCTTGCTACCAGAATACGCATGGCGTATGTGTCTGAGTGTGGGAATTATGGTCAGTCTGGGGGATTAACAACCTTAAAAAAAATCAAGTCACAGGGTAAGAATTCATTTACACTTAAAATATTTATGGAAACCTTGGGTGGTTTAACTAATGAAGGCTTCAATAAGTATGTGCAATACAGCTAGTCAATAAAGTTACAGAACTGCATCTACAGTTTTCTTGTAGTTGTGTCATATGTTATTAAATACATTTATAAAGGATTGATAGAGTGAAATTAAGTTATGCACGGAATTGCAACAGAAAACTGATATTCCCATCCTACACAGCAGGAAATGTAATACTGGCAGATATTCCACTCCAGCTGGTACTTTTGTGATGTCAAACCACTCAAAATGTCATCATCTCCACTGAACTAAATAATAAAGGAAATAACTGGGTGGGGGAAGGGACGGGGGTCCCAATCATATAAAATATAACACGTGAGCTAGTCCCATGTGGAAGTCCTTTGAAGTCAGTGCGACTCCACTCAGACACAGTGGTGCCACTGCATATAATTTATGTGACTGGCACTGCAGTTTACCCTTCTGGAAGTTTTTAATATTGATATTGCACATTCACATTTAAATATAGCTGCTACATGTAAACATATTGGTATAAGAGTCAAGGTTTAGGTGAATGCCAGTATATGACAGAATCTAATATGGACAAGTGGGGAAATATATTACAGTGCAAACATGGCTCTTATATAGAATTCATTTAAATATTTATTTTTATGCAGCACCTGGGCTCATGCACAGTGATAACAATGAGGAAAAATTCCCCTTTACTTCAATGGGCCTTGAAGCTGGCTCTTAATAAAAGCAATCAAAGCTATGTTTCATTACCAGGAAGCTGAGGAAAATAACAGAAAAAAGTGATAACTTTGGTATTTGAATGTAACCTGAATTACCACAGCACTTCAACTAAGCAATCTACATGTCATGCACCTACGAGACTCACTTTGTACTGCAAGCCTGCCAGTGCCTTTTAGGTATCCAAAATCAGCCTAAAACTATAAGAGATCAAATCACTGAGCAGGCAGAAAACTGGAGCAACTTCAGAGGCCAGGGGAGTAGTAAAATCAGACAGCAAGTCTGAAAGCAGGAGAAGCATCTCATTCTCTTGTTTTGACCTTATTAATTTTCAGAATGTGGCATCCCTAAAGCTAGTGCATAAGGGAGAGGATGAAGTTCTTGCCCAGAAAGCTAGCATACGTCTATACCACTGGTATATCTGTCATATTTAGATACATTTCCAAGTTCAGGTGAATAAGTTTAAGTAGGGCTAAGCTCTTTTAAATGCATTGCTGTCCAGGGTTTAGTTAGATCAATCTAAAGATCAATTAAGCTACAGTGAATTAAAGCCACTTTACTCCTGAGTGAAAGCACACAGAGGCTTTAATATGCCTTAAATTATGCCTATTGACTTCAGTTGATTCATTCAAGCTTTCCTGAAAGTCCCTAGACAGACATAGTCACAGAGACAGGAAGAAATAAGCTGGAGACAGCATTTTACAAGAGTGGGTTCTCGTCCTCCTATTCAGGGGGCTTGGAGTATTTCACTCTTTCAGCACCTTCCAAGTATCTTTGCACACACTGATGAGAACAGGGTTGGGAAAAGGAGGGCTGGTGGTAACAGCACTTAAAAGAGCTGCCCTTCTGAATCTTTTGGAAAGCAAAATGGAAAAAGGGGAAAGTGAGATTAGCAAGTCTTCAAGAAACAGACTGTTTTCACACTGAAATAGTCACTGCGGTATTTGCTGTGCAGGGAGCTCTGCAGGACTGTTCCAAGTGCTAACTTTCCCTAATTTTGCCTGCTTCTGCTAGTGCAGGTGAACCTTCACAGCTGAAGGCTTTGCTTTTCCATGTAAACAGTTTTATTGACAGGAGAACAGCTTCCTAAATGTTTTCAGTTCTGCTCATTCACACACATTACATACTTATTATATACTTCTGTATAGTCCTGTTATTCTACAGCACAGCCCTCTCCTTCCCCACTGAAGCACAAAGTGGTGACACATGACAGCTCTGGTACAAAGGACAAGAAATTCACAAGCCAAGCTGTTTTACCCTGCTCCTTTTTCCACCTGCTCCCCCTGCACCTCCCCTGCTATTGATCAGAAAGGAGACATTCAGGCGAGCCAATACTTCTTGTGCCTTTTACCTCTGGCCACCAAAGCAACATTTCACTGCAGCAGCATAATGGCCAATGTTGCTGTTCAGTTTATAGTGCCCCGTTTAAAAACTGCCTACACAGCTGCAACTGCAGTAGGGCACTAAGGTCCAGTGATCGATCCAACCAAGGCATTAGAGTGAAACTGCAAAACAGTCCGGTTTGCCACAACCCCCTGGAGTTGATACCTGCAGAAGGGCGGGCACCCCTAATGTTTTTACCTTCAGTGACTGCTCCCTGCACTCACACTTTTCCAGGGATGATTCCTTTTCTGGGTCAGTTGTCTCTGCCTGATGATTAGTTTAAACAGTTATTCTTCAGCCTTCCCACATCTTTCCAAACCCTCCCAGTCTGAGTTAAGAGCAACCTCCTATGTATGCACAAATCAAGATCAAAGAATGATTTTTTTTTTCTTTATACACTGCCACATTCACCCCGGTTCCCAGACCTTCTTCCTAACTGCTAGAGCTGAAATCCACTCCCCCACCCCATGGGCTCAATTCACCTTGTAGGAAATAGGCAAGAAACAGCAAGGGAAATATACTGCAGAGAGCAATGCACTGCAGAGATTGCTCAGCCTTGCCCGCTATGTGGAGTTCTGCCGTGCTGGTCAGAAGGGATGGGGTGATCTGCGTGTGCTGTGTGTGGGAGCTGAAACACACTCTAGGGTGCCTAGTTATTCTGCTCAAAAGACTTGTCTCATATTTATAACTCCGGGAGCTCGTTTTGACGCAATGCAGTAAGCCTGGAGTGAGAGGCAGGGAGAGGAAGAATGCAAGAAAACTTTTCCTTTACTCACTTGTATCTGGGCAGTGGTTTGGACAGCCGGCAGACTTGCTATCTCCTGGTGCTGCCTTGCTTTCAGGGTACCTTGGTCATCTCTGCCACAGCTTCTGATTCTCTGCAAAATGCAAATGATGCAAATTGGTTTTTTTTCTTTAATCGGTCACCTTTTCTCCCTTATTTGGAAGGGCAAATTGCAGGGCAGATCTAATGGTGCAGGTCTAGGCATGGATATTTAATTAACCAATGGTTTCGCTTCATTATTCGCTGCGTTAATGTATTATTTGATATTTTTCATATTAGTATCATACCGACCTGCAGGGGCAGGGCTGCCCCCAGAGATGTGAAAAATAGGCTGACCCAGCTATTTAGGACAAGGTGGAGCACAGACAGGGAAGACAGACCCCTTTATATGTCCTGTGAAACACTGCAGTTAGCTTTTTAAATAAGCAGCATTTTTGTTGTCTTCTAGTTCTGGAAAACGTAAGCTGTGTCTGAATAAGCAGTTTGTAAGAGGAGTTTGGATGAGGATGAGGTTCCTTCCAATCAGCCCTCCCTTCCTCCTCTCCCCCATCTTGTCCCTTATCTGAAGTGCTGGTTTAATGGCCTCCTTTAATAATGATTAATTTAGGGCCTGATCCACAGCCCCCTGTAGGCTTTGGGATTCTTGCTGGGTTTCTGCATAGGCAGATCAGATGATCCCTACAATAAGCAGTTACACCAAGAGGAGCACTCTAGTGTCTGTCTGTCTTTAAATTAGCACGCATGTAACTGTCACAAGGAACTTCCAACTTTTTTTCTTTAATACTTGTCTTTCACAGAAGCTTTCCAATTGATTCATAAACTTCTCTAGGGGTCCAAAGTAATTAATCCCTTTAGCAGTTATGCTGATTTGTAAGAACTGACACCAATGAAATAGTACAAATGGAATGGGGTTTATGCTTCTGCATACTGAAATGAATGTGACTTATCAAACTGCCTTTGATACCAGATTTCAACAGACAAAACCTCATGGCAAAAATTAAATATTTATCCATTCTTAGAGTATTATAAACATTTAAAAATGTTTGTTATTCCATTGCCTATATCTCCTAATAGTGTTTCTTTTGAATGATTCATAAGGATCAGATGAAACATTTACTTTAGGAAATAGACTGAATTTACTAACATTTTGCATACATTAGATTTTACAGACCACAAATCAAAGACACCTTTTTTTTAAAGAGTTGATAATATAAAAAAATCCCGTACAGAGATTAGACATTGGGTAGCCTATGAACTTTGCTTTCCTTGCCATTCAGACCCATACCATGAAGTATATATATTCTTATAGTCTCTTTGGCCCTCCCACATCCATTTGTTGTTTTGATCTATTGTCTATAGTATATATGTTTTGCCTGTTTAACTTATTCAGTTTGGCACCATTAGTCAGATTGGTATAGTCACCTAGTGCAGATGCTGCTATATAGATAAAATGTGTTTATATAGGTGAATTTTGTGCATATCTATCTATCTAGGTATGAACTGTAGTGAGATAAGGACCACTGACTTAGACTTTAAGTTCTTTGGGAGCAGGACTGTCTCTTTGTTATATGTGCAGTGCCTCATAGGACCCTGACCTCTAGGCAATGTCACAACACAAATTAGTATGAGGGAACCTTCATCCAGATTGCTTTCTGTCTTGCAGTCTGAATGAACTACGCTACTTTTACACAATTTTTCAAATCCTAATTTGTGGCTTCTCAGAGATTTTGAGAAACACTCTATGGGCGCATCCATGAGCACGGACGCGAGGAATGTGGTACTGCCGACTTGTCTGTGGCACCACATGTTGCACACACAACACAAGTAGGCATTCCCCATGCTGCTACTTTGTAGCATGGGGTTTTTTTTTTGACCCCAGGAAATCCCAGGGTCAAAAAAACTCAGGCCTAACAAAAGTGGGGCAGCACACATGGTAGCAATGGACGTGGCCCAAAACTGGAGCCTGGCTGGCTGGAGTCACACTCCAGGTGCCAGCCAGGAGCACTCCAGCTGCAGCTCCCAAAAGCCCCAGGATCCCAGGTAAGACTGGTGGGACCAGCACAGTTGCTGGCCCCAGCCTCCCCTACCCCACCCATGGCTCATGGCACCCCACCCGAGTGTGTGTGGCATGAACATTCCCTGGGGACAAGTAGAAAAGGCACAAGGTGTGTCGCTGTTACTTATTCCTGGGGAAACATGTTCTTGCTTGTGGGGACACACCCTATTATAGCTAAAGTCCAGAATCAAAATTTGGGAGATCTAGATTTAATTCCAATCAGTCTTTCTTGGGCAACTGACTTAATGTCTCACTTCTCCATCTATAAAATGGAGATTATAATGGTTTCTCTTTTATCTGCTCTATAAAACCCTACCTTAGGGTGTTTGTCAGCATAATCATGTTGTTTAGGTGTATGACTTTTTCACGCTCCTGATCAAAACATTTATAAAAGCAAAACAACATAAAGAGTAAGCTTCTGTATAACATCTTCCATATTGGGACTCTCAGCTGGGGCCTCTGATTGCAACCATAATATATACAACCTACCATAATGCTACTCCAGGTTTATTTAATAGATGTCATAGATTTCATAGACATTAGGGCTGGAAGGGACCTTGCGAGATCATCAAGTCCAGCCCCCTGCCTGAGGGGCAGGAAGTCAGCTGGGGTCAGATGACCCCAGCAAGATAAGCATCCAGGTGTTTCTTGAAGGTATCCAAAGTAGATGCTTGCACCACTTCTGGGTGGAGTCTATTCCAGACCCTGGAGACTCAGACAGTAAAGAAGTTTTTCCTTATGTCCAGTCTAAAATGGTCTTCCAGCAGTTTGTGACCATTAGACCTTGTCTTCCCTTGAGGTGCCCTGGTGAACAGACATTCTCCCAGTTCCTGATGCACACCCCTTATGTACTTATAGGCTGCCACCAAGTCACCCCTGAGCCTTTGCTACTTCAGGCTGAAAAGTCCCATGCCTCTCTGTCTCTCCTTATAAGGCCTGTTCTCCTGACCTCTAATTATACGTGTGGCTCTCCTCTGGACTCTCTCAAGCTTCTCCACATCTTTTCTAATGCGTGGAGCCCAGAAGTGGATGTAGTACTCCAGGTGCGGCCTCACCAAGGCCACACCTGGAATGGGAAGATGATTTCTTTGGTCTTGCTTGAAATGCATCGGGAGATGCAAGCCAGAGTTTTATTTGCTTTGGCAGCTGCGGCATTGCATTAGTGGCTCATGTTCATCTTGTGATCAATCATAACCTCAAGTCTCTTTCGGACATGGTGTCAACGAGTGTAGCACTTCTGGGCCTATAAGTATGATGTGGGTTTTTATCTCTACATGATATAACAATCATGCAAGAAGGTCTGAGGCAGTAAAGAGCAAATCAGTTTCTGATCCAACCTAAACTTGAGCAATTACATGGAAATGAACTGTACCACAACTTCCTTGCACAGCTCAACGTCTAATTCATGGCGTAAGTTCAACCTTTTCAACTCATCTTACGAAGACTACACAGGCCTTGACTGCTGCTAAATGATACCTTTTGTGAGTAGTCCTATTAACTTCAGTGAAATTATTTACAGTATGCACAGACCTTGCAGGGTCTGGGCCTTATTTTATTAATATATGTAGCACTTAGAGGTAGTTTTATTTGATTTACTGGTCATTTTTTACTTACTATTTTTTGCAGAGAGTTTGTCATAAAGCTGAAGGACTAGAGATGGAAGGCAACAGCTCTTACAGAACTGCAAAAGGGAACAGAAGAAAACTCAAAATGCCAAATGGCCACTCAGTTGTATACAACTCAGTCAGATACTGTAATTTATTATAATACCCTACATTTTCATTCAAGCAACTACAGAGTCAAAAATTACTTGTAGGTTTAGAGCATACATAAAAGATAGTATGTATCATAATGAGTAAAATGGCACAGATGAAATATAACCTCAGCCTGTGTCAGGGGATGATAGATACAAATGACATTTCGATTCAGTTTGAAACTAGTGCTGTCAATGCTGGATGGTTGATGAAGTAAGCTGCTCAGTACCCTCAGTTCCCTTCTATATCAATAAAAGTTCCAGGTGAAAAGCTGCTTTGATGAGGTGCTGATCACGACAGATCATGTAGCCTATGCAGAGTTTCACCATTCTCTTTAATGGCAGATATGTAGGGCTGTACACCATTTTTCGTTAATTCATTTTGGCTTAGAGAACAGATTTACATGGCTCAGTTAGTCAACATCTTATTCATAAGTGCAGTTTTACATATTTATGCATGTATGTAACTTTTATGAATAATCCATCTACTGAATAGCTATCATTTAATTTGATAACTTTTTACTTTAATTAAATGTCAGCCAGCCAGCAGTCTGTTGAGCACAGATTCCATTAATGATAACAGCAGGAGAAACATTCATTATTTCATTACACAAAGGGATTTAGATTTATTTGAAAGGCTTTCTCCACTTTGAGTATTTAACACTTCTTTAATCTAGGAATGCACACAGCCTAGTTGAATTAAACCACTATTTGAATGTTAGTTATTAATAGAGCAAAAAATAATGCCCACTAGAAAACATATGGAAAGCACAGGTTTCTGGTCAGTGCTATAAGCAGCCAGTGGTATCCAGGGTTCTTCTCATCACTCTGAATTCAGGCAGTTGTGAAAAAAAATATTTGTAACTTTTTTCATTGGTGGCAGTTTCACACTTCTCTTTAACTGAGATTAAGGTAATAGTAACTTGGCAAATGGTCTCTTTTATTTGTAGTCCCACAAAGATATGGATGGAACAAAATACATGGTATATGTAATTATATATAAAATTAGCAATGGGCTTATTAGGTCAGAGCCTCAGTTTGTGGAGTCTGGTGAGACATTGAGTTCAATGACACAGAGGTCTTAATAGGTATAGGGCTCGATTCTCTACTGCTTAGAATCTTGCATAGTAATTTAGCTGCTCTGCTAATAATCTCAGATGTATATAAAGTAGGTGTTAAACTCTATCAAATAAGAATTGACAGCATCTTTTGCTCCCTTCTAAAATATAATACAAGGGACAAGGCACAGGGGAATCAGGCCCCACTTCTATTGCTTTTCCCCTTTCCTTTGACTGTGTACTATAACCTTTATTGCCTACAGAGTGGAAGTCAGGAGGCAATGCCTCTCCAATGCCTAGTCTGCACCACCATGTTTTGCCAACAGAACTCCAGTTCTACTGACAAAAGGAGTGCACTCAAAGCCTTTCTGCAACAGCAGAAGCCTCCATTCTGCTTGCAGATATTTCAGCTCTGCTAAGCAAGGCTACTTGTTGCTGCCCAGAGACTAGCAGACCGTTCAAGATAATTCTCTTTTTGCTGGCTGCCATGGTCCATTCAACAGTTGGTGCCTTCCCAGGGTGTATTTTGTACTCTGGCTGCACAGCTACTAAGTGTAGTCATGCAGAGCTGCCAGAAGTGGCCAGGCATGCGCTCTGCAAGTTTGGGATCTTGTCACTGGAATGCCCTCATTGGTATGACTGTTTTAAAAAAAATTTTTTTTTTTTTTTAAAGAACAACTATCCAAAATTCTGCAATTTTATTTAGTGCCAGTATTCTTTTTAGAATAACTTACTTTTTCCAAGACTTTATTTGCTATGATGAATTTTGTGACTGAGTTTAACATGGACAATAAAGTGTCTCAAGTATACAGGGTAGGGAAGAGAATATCTATTTCTGGGTATCATGGCAAGATCAGTAACCATCAAAACTCTTTAAAGACAATGTAGTTGATGTCTTTTTGTGACATGGACTGATGGGTCTCAGTGCCCTTACTGATGGATTAGTGCCCATATCAGAAAGCAGATCCACAAAGAAGCCAAAGACTGAATGTATCCTGGACACACTTTTCTAACCCTTACAGGTTAGAGGTAGCCCTGCCTGTAGGGTGAACAGGACCACATATGATCCCAAAAGAAAACTTGACTTTGCAGAGGTGCCAATCCAAACCTCTTTATAAGCATCCAAGGTCTAAACTAACACCCAATGAATTTAGTTCAAATATTCCCCTCTGTCCCAATGGGCAGTGGACCAGGCTCTTAAGTATCTGCTTCACAAAGCTCAAGATAATTTAAATCTAAACTTTCATTTCTGTAGAGTTGCAGATAATTAGTGCATTTGAAAACTGATACCATGTGGCTGTTTTTTTTGTTTGTTTGTTTGTTTTTTTTAGGGGATGTCCTTTTTTGGGGAAATGAAAAAAGAGCCCCCCCCACCAAAAAAAAAAGAGGGTAAATCAAAGCTAGTCTATAAGTAATAATAAATAAATTTATATAACCTGGGGAAAGTTCCAGAGAAAGCACCACAAACAAGGCACATTTCCAGTATTGACCTTTATTGAGCAAGAACTGCTGTGACGGTTTTACATCGAACAACAAAAGGTTGTATACTGTGCATGTCAACTAGGTTCTCCCATGAACAAAAGTCCATCTTAATTGCACCAGTGAGGTAAACATAATTATTAATAAGTAGCTTTTTTAAGGCTAGGAGAGCCACCATTATTTCATAATTATTATTATTATTATTATTGTTGTTGTTGTTATTATTTGTTTTTGGCTCAGTTGGTTCTTTGCATAATACATCTTAAGATGTTCCTTAGATGTGTCCCTCTGACAGCTCAGGAAATTCAAGAGTTTCTTTGGACATTTCATCTCATGCATTCATTTTTTTTTCTTTTGTTTTGTTTTAATTCCCCAAGTTCTGTGGAGGGAGCACATCTCGAACTTGCATGCATTCCCACCCTCCCCCAAGTATTGCACAAAAAAATAAAAAAAATAAAATAAAAAAAGAGAAAGAAAGAAGAAAAAAAAAATTAAATAAGTGTGTCTGGAGCCTCCATGAGAGAACCCATTCTGCTTTAAAGCCGTCACTCGCATGCATTTTGCAGCTGTCATATGGCTTAACCTTTTGCACCGACCTAAGCTCTTTTAATTTTTTTTTAACTATTACTTTTAGTCACCCCCTTTTACTTCTTTTACTACGGCATGTGAAGTGACTTTCTCTACCTTCTTAGTGGACACCAATTTCTCCTCAAAGGTTTCTTCATGTTCCTCCACCTTCTGGGTGACTGTCACAGACTTTGTAATGTATTTGGTTGTGCCATCTCCACCTTCACTAGTGATTTTCTCTACCTTTTTTGTTACCACAATTTTCTCATCACCCTTCTCTTTCTTCTCTTCAGTTGGGCTCACATCCAGGCCGTTGGTGACCACTCCCTTATCTTCCTCCTCAACTTCCTTTTCTTTGAATTCCTCCGTTTTCTCTTCTACCTCTCCATTCACTGCAATGTCTTCTTTTGTGGACCCTTTGGACACCTTATCGCTTTCCTCTTCTTTGCTGCTCACTTTTTCTTCTTTAGACTCTTTCTCTGCACTCACTTTTGTTGACTTTGTGACTGAAACTGTCTCTTCCACCACTGACTGTTCTTCTTTCACTGGAGTGGCTGGCTTCTCTGGGGACCCTGCCTTCTCTGGAGTAGTTGGCTTGTCCGGAGTAGCTGGCTTCTCTGGAGTAGCTGGCTTGTCCGGGGACCCTGCCTTCTCTGGAGTAGCCGGCTTCTCCGGGGACCCTGCCTTCTCTGGCGTAGCTGGCTTCTCCGGGGACCCTGCCTTCTCTGGCGTAGCTGGCTTCTCCGGGGACCCTGCCTTCTCCGGGGATCCTGCCTTCTCCTCTTCCTTGGCTTCCTCCTCTTCACCTTCTTTTTCATCTTTTTTCTCTTCACTTTCTCTTTCTGCTTCCTTCAGTTCTTCCTTAGCTGCTTCTGCTACAGGAGATTTAGGGGGTGACTTTGGTGGGGATGTTTTCACTTTCTCCACCTTCTCTTTTGCTACAGCCTCCTCTGCCTCTTCCTTCGCCTCAACCTCAGCTTCTCCTGCCTCACCTTCCTCACCCTCTATTTCTTCTTTTTCAGAACCTCCTTCTTCTGCTTCATCAGATTTTCCAGCTTCTTCCTCCTCCTCTGCTTCTTCCTCCTTCTCGCCTTCTTCTTCACCTTCAGGTGCAGCTGCTTCCACTGGAGCTTTCTCCTCAGCCACAATTTCCTCTTCTACTGCTTCTCCCTCTTCTGCCTTTTCTTCCTCCTTCTCTTCTACCTGCTTGGCTGCCAGCTCCTCTGCAATGGCTGCCAGGGCATCATCCATTTCTGACTTTTCATCCTCAACTTTTGTCTCTTCAATGATTTCTTCTACAAACTTGTGCTGGACCTTTAGCTTTGGTGGTTCAGCTTTTGATTTCTGTATTTTAGTAGAGGATATTGTGACTGATGGTTGCCTGTGTGTAAATGTGGGCCCAGTAATGCTTCCAGCGAAGGCACTGAATCTTGTTTCTTCACCCTCTAGTAGTTTCCTAGTGAAATAAAGACAATAAAAATTGGCATGTATATAGGACAACTGAGCACCTAAGAGAGCTGGCTTCTGGGTCAGCTGCACTCAACAGAAATAAACCAGTGTTTCATATCATGTGGAATAGGCTAAGAACGATTCAAGTATCTGTTATTCTTGCTTCTACAAAGACTGATGCAAAGCCTGCTGGAGTCAGTGAGAAGGTTTTCACTGACCCACAGACCAGGCTTTGGATCAGGCTCACGGTGCCATACAAGGGCTGCATAGAGCAGACAGGTGTTTTTTTCAGCTCTAACACTTGCTGATCATAAGGATCCTTATGCTTTTGTCTTGTAAATCTGCAATTCAGATTTATGAGCCAGATACTTAAGTTGGTATAGACCATGGCAAAGCTGTTGACTTCCGTGGAGTCCAGCTGAAGACTGGAGCCTCTCTACATAACACAGAAATATTAAATATGTCCAAGACTTTCACACCCAACTAGGGATTTTAGATCTTTCATTTTCATTAAGGCATCCAAATCCTTTATACAGCTTAGAAAAAAGTGTCTCTGCTGTAACAAATCTACCTGGATTTAAATGATGGTAATTTGAGCAAAAACTACTAAAATACATGGTTTTACATAGGCACAAAGGTGCCTGGGCTATCAGTCACAGAATGGCACTGGGATTTGAAGATGTTTTCTTGCTAATAGTGTATTTTGCTGTTTTTATTTATACTGCAGAAAATGTAAGCATTTTATATAAACCTCCAACCCAGGAGTCATTGTTTGCATGTTTTATTTTCAAAAATTACTATGTGGTACATTAAGAAGCTTAAAAAAAAAAATCCTGCCAGATGATGGCAATAGCAAGCTATATGCCTGCTGCAAGACCAATTCAAAATTGATACTGGAAGAAAGTTAAGAAAACTGAAAGTACTTTGTAATATTTAGCTCCATACTCCTTATTTGAAACCTTTAAAAAAATAAATCCTTGCTCTAAGTTAATAAAAGGGCATTAAAAAGATGACAGGTGTCACTAGCTCAAGCTGTGATATTTGAAGTATAGTCATTACAAAATAGAAGCTGTCCTTGGCTATCGAATGCTGGCTTATCCTATTCCGATACTACATTCTAATGGCCCTATCCTGTTTGAAGTCATTGGAGTTTAACCACCGATTTCCCCAAAAGCAGGATCAATTATTAAGTCTGGCTTCATAAATTCTTAGGTTTACACAGATTTTAAAGAGTGCTAATATTTTGTTCAGTTGGAAGGTATTTCTGCATTTGTTTTAGGTTCAGTAAAGATCAGCCTCACTAATGACAAAAGCTGTTGGAGCTTTTAAATGGCAAAGGCTGGTTGGAGCCAGCAGCATCTGCAGTGCAATTAATATTCCAGACGAATCCGCAATGTTCCTACTGTACCTATATGCAGCGATTTCAATATCCAGAGCCATCTTGACATTGAGGAGATCCTGGTATTCCCTCAAATGACGTGCCATTTCCCATTTTGTACCTCTAAGCTCATTTTCCAACTGATGAATTGTGTCCTGCAACAGAAAGACAAGGAACAACATGAAATAACTGCCTGCAAGTAAAAAGCATCCCAGCCAAGAAAACAATGTTGGGCACTGTGCTGTATCATAACAGCAACAGTGAAAGAAAGGTTCTGCCATGAAGCCTCTCAGGAACCCGCTCTGAGAAAACAGAGCTAATGAAGGAAAGGAACAGGGAGTGTAATGGTGCCGTCAGGATCAGGCCCAACATTTCTCAGCCGACTGCTTCACAGCAAAGCTTTGGAGGGCTGATCCTGCAGTACTGACTCAGGCAAGACGCTTTGCAATGCAGTCATTACATAGGTTCGACTCTTTAAGTCCCTTAACATACTTTAAGATCTTCCTTAGCTATCAGTAAACTGTAGCCCGAATTTACCAGACTCTTTTAAAACATCCCTTCTAAAAAAGAAAAAAAAAAAAAGTCAGAGGTCCGGCTGGCTGTTTAACACGCAGCCAGCAGATAGCTATGGAATATATTTTCACATCTCAGTTGAAATATTCCTCATGGTGTTAATCT
>NW_005842336.1:614981-615211 GCF_000455745.1 Alligator sinensis | reverse complement strand
CTTTCCTAAGCGGCCCCACGAGGATCCAGTACTTGGTGTCCAAGCACTACAAAATGCTCTTGGCAAAGCCGGGCATTGCGTTTCCTTTTTCAGAGCCAAGAGCAGGCAGCCTCGCTCCTCCACGTCGTGCCCTTCCTAGGTCAACTGTGCAGGGCGGGGACTAGCCCCCTGCGGAGACATCGCTTTGCTGCCGGGGCCCGCAACCAGGCGCGCTTGCGTTTTTGGGGCCA
>NW_005842336.1:613926-614950 GCF_000455745.1 Alligator sinensis | reverse complement strand
ACAGCCTCCCCCCCGCGCCGCGCCGCGCCCGCGTACCTGGTAGGTGGAGAGGTCGCCGCTGTGGCGCTCCTCGATGTCGCTGAGCTGCCGCTCCAGGGACTCCTTGGTGCCCCGCACCGACTCCAGCTCGATGCTCTTGCTCTGCAGCTGCCGCCGGTACTCGGAGATCTCCTCCTTGGCGGAGCGGATGGCCTCCTTGTTGTGCTCGGCCGCCTCGGTGAGCTTGGCGTAGCGGCACTTGAACCACTCCTCGGCCTGGTGCATGTTCTGGTCGGAGTGGCACTCCAGCTGCGCCCGGATCTCCTTGAGCGCCGTGGTGAGGTCGGTCTTCAGGTAGTCCTTCCTCTCCACCGCCACGTGGGACGCCTGGATCTGGGCGAGCAGCTCGGCCACCTCCTCCTCGTGGTTGCCGCGCAGGAAAGCCACCTCATCCTGCAGCGACTGCACCTTCTTGTCCAGCTCCACCTTGACCAGCGAGGCCTCCTCGACGTCCTTGCGCAGGGCGCGGATGGCAGCCTCCGTCTCATCGCGCAGGCGGGCCTCGTCGTCGAAGCGCTCCTTGAGCCGCTGGATGTCCTCCTCGATGTGGTCCGAGTCCAGCTGGATCTGCGACTTCTCGTGGTTCACCTGCTCCAGGGCGCAGCGCAGCTCCCGCAGCTCCTGCTCGTAGGCGTCGCCGAGCTGCGTGCGACCCGCCTGCCTCTGGCGCAGCGCCGCGATCTCCGCCTCCAGCTCCTTGTTCTGCTGCTCCAGGCCGTGCACCTTCTCGATGTAGCCGGCGAAGCGGTCGTTCAGCCCCTGCAGCTGCTCCTTCTCGTTGGAGCGGCTCAGCTTGAAGTCGCCCGTGCCGTTGAGCAGCGAGGCCTGGCTCAGGTCCAGGCTCTCGGAGGAGCTGAGCAGCGCGGAGCCATAGGCGGCGCGGGCGGCGCTCAGGCCGGGCCGTTTGTAGGACGAGGACACGGTGCTGCCCGAGCCCCGCGACCACGACTGCGAGCGGAAGCCCCCGGGCGGGGGGGCGCCGGCG
>NW_005842336.1:612250-613519 GCF_000455745.1 Alligator sinensis | reverse complement strand
ATGCAGAGCCGCCCCCCCGCCGACATCGCCCCCTCCAAGCCTCACCGCGGGCGAGAGAGGTCGCCTCTCTCTCGGTGAATCCAGGGGAGAGCAGCCACGACCCCCCTCGGCTCCCCCCGCCCCCCGCGAGAGCTGACATCTGAAGGTCAAAAAAGGCCCCGGAAAGAGACTGAAAGTCGGGGAGGGGATTCAGAGGGCAAAGTCTCATAGGCTTTGCTTTATGACACTTGAGAGGGCCAGACTTGGCTTTCGAGCTGTCAGGGCTGAAAGACAAAAGCAGAAAAGTGGAATCCTGCAGCAGGAAGTCCATTGCAGTTTCCCCTTTCACCAGCGCATGCACAAAGCATCCGCAGTGTAACAGGGAGATACACAGATATATATGTATTTAGAAAAGGTCCCCTCGAATCTAAAACCTTTTTTCATTCACTTTTCTGATTCTTGGCTCTCTTTTTCCTCCCCTTTCTTGCTCTCATTTTTAACATAATGCTTGCTGCATTGCTTGTAATTTCTCTCCGTGAAGCTTACGGTGGCACCTTATCATTTTTGAGGGGTACCTTGTGGTGTCTAGCTAGCCTCTTAACTAGTTAATTGCAGGGAGAATTCATTGCTGTTGCTGTAAGAAACAAATCTCTGGTGCCTAAAAAGCAGTGCTGAGGGGTTAGATTTTACCTCTGCATTCCTTCCTCCAGTAGGTAATGAAAATATGTCTATTTAGAAGGCAGCAAAATTCAAGAGGGAGAACCATATGCACAAATTACCTTCTTGTCTTTAACCTTGCATAGAAAATGATAATTGTAATGCTGCCTTATCTCTTCACTGTGTGCAGTTTGAAAAGTCTGAGGGACAGGGTTAAACTTTGCAAACCACATGGAACACTGTATCGCAATTGGCTCATTAATATGGTGTTGTCATAGGACTGCAGCACTGCAGTCACTGGAGAAAGGAAATCAGAACTGTTCAAGGTATCTGCTGAATTGCATTTGCAAACAGTTTGCTACGGTCTGTTAGATCAGTTTAAAGTGTTTGGAGATGTATCTGACAAACATAGAAAGAAGGTTTTAGTATAACAAGCAATCAAGAATTCTGAATGCATCCCATTAATTTTGTTCAGAGTTTCTCCATAGGTGAAAAACAGACCATTGGACTAAGTAGGTAGTCAGGACTGGTTAAAAATACTGGTTACATTGGTACTGCATTTTACTTACTTTCAGAGGGAAAAAAGCTGTGTTATAATTCCCTTGGCTGATATTCTCTTCCTTTGATTACATT
>NW_005842336.1:605597-612240 GCF_000455745.1 Alligator sinensis | reverse complement strand
AGGGAAAAAACAAAAACAGAAGCTGTTCACTGCACACAAAGATAACTTATTTTTACAGAAAACATAGGGTTAACAGAGGTGCCTGGTACTTTTTTTTATTCTTTTCCTGCTCTGAAAATAAGATGATTTGCTGAAAGGCAATGGAAAGAAGAGCCATATTTAGCGTTGCTATAAAATTCCTTTGCATTAACTACATTGATGCACAGATTATTCAAAACCCCAAAGCCAAACACAGTGTATAAACTGAGTGCTAATAAAGTTTGATTTATTTACTGAATAAAATTAAGGCTCTATAAACTCATATAGAATGCAGTGAGCTTCATAGTATATATTATCTTTTTAAAAAATCAAAATAGGGATGGCAGAAGGAGGTGCATACACACACACACACAAATCCTTAAGAAATCATTTTACAGAAGCAAAGTGTTCTCATTCGGAAACAAATCTGTTTTATGGTAATGTTCAGGTCCATAATTATATGCATGTGGACAAAACATGCTACATTTTTATGAAGGTGATATGAAGGTTAGAATGAGTCAGTGAAAACCGTCTAAAACATACCCTTATTTCTGATGAGCAAATAAGTCCTTCCCACTTCAGTGTCTACCTTAGGATTTTTGAGATGAAGGCTAATATTTTTGCTCATGGAAAACTTCTTGTTTCAGTTTAACACACAAGTGTTGCTACTTTTGAGCAAACAGAATACTGATATTTAATCCTTTGATGTAGGGGGCTGGAGGTAATGCTGGAAAATGTCATTTAGAATAGAAAAGGAAATATATTGATTTTAAATGTTGATTGTATAGCATTGACAAAACCTGCTGTAAGAGAAGAGCTGTAGAAAGACGATACTGATTTGTGCACCATTCCTTTTTAGAAAAGAGCAAAAAGCAGGAGGTAGAAGGCACAGCATTCTGAAAGCTCATGGCAGATTTTGTAGGTGGGGGCAGATTTTGTAGGTTATAGAGACGCTGCAGTGGAGCAGACTGACTGAATAGATCATGGAATACCTTGGGTTGGATCTGTTCAGCTCTTCTTTAGAAAGTGGTACTTTTTAATAGAAGCATGTGTTATATAAGCTGAAAAGGCATTACTAATTAAATGGAAAGCAAGAAAACACTGACTTTTAGAGTTTTACCTGAGTAAATAAGGACTAAGGATTTGGCTCAATGTTATTTACAGTTAGCATTTAAACAGTGAGCTAGATCTTCAGACAGTAAAAATTGCTCTATTGACTTCAGTGAAGTTGTATACCAGTTTATTCCAGGTGAGAATCTTGCTTTTGTGGAATCTTAAATATTGGTAATGAATATCATATTTCTTTGGTATCTTTACCATTCTGCCTTTAGTCCAGATTTGGATATGGCCTATTAATGTTTATAGGCAGTAGCTAAGGAAAAAAAACCCCAACAGACTGAGCTATGCAGCAAGGGCCTGATCCTTTAAGGTGCTGGACAATTCTTGAGAGAGATTCAGGCCTCATCTTTCCCACTCAAGTCAAAAAGAAACAGAGTGCCTTGCACTATCTGGCCACCAAATGAATAAGGAATCCATTCTTTCATACTCAGAGGGAGCTGCTACGAGGAACTGTCCATCAGTCAATAGCAACATTTTGCTCTGTTGTAATCTGCTTTGAATCTTATGGCCTGAACAGTCAGCTCCTGCTTGTGGATTAATGACGGATGATCAGAAGTTTATAAATCGTACTTAGCATCACTTTGGGAACCAGGCAACTCAATGAAGGAAGAGCAGCAAAAGCAATGATGAAAAATCATATTCATGTAATTGCTCTGTGTTTCAGACTTATATGAGTAATGGCGGGTCTGAGTGGTCTGAACAATTAAACTTCTTACAGCTTTTTAATAAATGTGTCAAAGAATAAAATACAAATGCTCTGATAAGGTAAAAATATTTGCTTGCCTGAGATTTGCCTGCAGAATTTCCTTTCTATTCTAATTACAGGTATTCAACACAGGACTAAAACACAGTAATGTTTCTACAGCATTAGACTGCTTTGTAACATTCTTATGCTGCTGGGAGAGGGTGTTTTATTGCTCTAAATCAAGTCTGGATTTCCAGACGTTTGTATTACCTTTTGTAGGCAAAAATATTGCTTTTGAAGCTAGCAAACTGTAGTTATAAAGAATAAATTCCTGAAAACCCAATCCTAAATCGCATTTGCTTTCAGCTTATGGGTGAATTCCTGTTTCTTGCAAATTTCTGCAGATCATCATTAACCTTGTTGCTGTTATTCACTTCACTGATTTATGTGCTGCAAGAGCCATAAAACTATAGACTTAAGTTTCTTCCACTGTATCATCACCAAGAATGATTTCACAGCTACCCATACACTGCAATAGAATAATTTAGTGCCTTGACATAACTAAACATATATTTGCTACGTAGGCTTAATTTTTCTGAAGTATTTATTTTGCATTTTTCAAAATACTGCATTGTACATTTTTTAACATTTTGGAACGTAACATTCATAGCCACAATAATTTCTTCCATAATTTTAAAGGGCCAGCATTTTAGCTTGTGTAGATTGCCATAGGCCACTGATAATGATTTATGCCAGTGATGGATCTAGTCCAAAACATGCATTATGACTCAAGTGAAAACAAAACTAAAAACCCAACCCACTCAAATCTTTGTCTACTGTAAAGCAGTGTAGGCCCACTGACAAGTTATACAGCAGTCCATAGCTTGATGTACTGCATTACACCACTGGGCTTCCCAATCAGTATTTTGCCTTCAGCAGTGATCAGTACCTGATACTTCAAAGGAAGGAAAACCAAGAATTGTCCAAGAATGCAATGTAGTACACATACAACTAACATTACTTACTAATTTGTAGCAGATATTACTGCCACTGTTTTACACTTGTTTAGCATCTTTTATTGCAAAGCACTTTACAAACATTAATTAACTAAAGCTCAGAGCATCTTAGACAGGTGCTACTGTTCCCACTTTACATAAGGGTGAACTGAAACAGAGTTACTTGCCCAGAATGACATGAAAAAACAAGGAATAGAAGCCAGCAATCATGATTTGTGCTTTCACTCCTACTATACTGCATTGCCCCCTGCTGAATACTGCACATATTACTCTTAGGACATTTGACTGATTTTAGTGGTGTTATCTGTAGCTGATGCCTGACATTTTGAACTGAAATAATGTTCTGGGGGTCTTTTGTGCTGCTGTCACTGTGAAGGGCATTCGGATGCTGTTCATTTTCAAAGAGGCTGGTTTTCAGAAGCTCAGATCAAGTTGCCGCTCCAGTTGAGGTTGATGAAAGTTGTGGTTGCGCAGCACCTTTGAAAGCTAGGCCTTATGCCCCTTCTGCTCACTACAGGCACAAAATGACAAGCAGGATAGCAAGCACAAGGAACCTCATTCTGCCTTTATGAGAACACTGCTTGGTTACTGCTGCCTACAAGGACAGCATGCAGCTGAGTGCTTCATTAGTGTGATGAGGAACATGCTAAAGCCCGTGTCTCCTTCCCTTTTTAATCCTTCTCAGAAGAATTCAGCAATTCCAACTTTTAACTCCTGGCTTTAAACACTAGATGTTACTCTTTCACTAAAAGATTATAAGAGAGACAATGACCTGAGGGATGCATGGCATTCCTCGGCATCTTACTTGCATTCGCATGTGGTTTCTACTGACACACATCCCAGTGTGCAACAAGCTTGTACCTCATATAGTACTCTACATGAGGACCTGTAGGAGCAAGGCCTGATTCTGTACATGAGGCTGTAGTGGCAGGCACTGAAATGATACTGGTTTTGAGCTCATTCCCACACAGAAGATGCAGAGTTCTACATGGCTCTGTTCCCACATATAGCTAATTAAATATTAAAAACAAAACCACCCATTATCCAAGCTTCTGGCATTTATAATTTCCAGTGTTTCTGCACTTGGTATCTTTGCCCCACATACTGAGCCATATTTGGACTAAAGGAACTTGAAAGGAATAATTTGGTACAAGTGATGTTAATTGTACTTTTCTGGTAGGTGTGCAACAGAATTTCTATAAAAACAAAACAATGAGATCATCAATTGCTGGGAACATTTCATACCTTGCAAATACATTTAAACAGCAAACTTGGTGGCAAAATCAGTATTTTATTTTAATCCATCCCACCCTGGAAAAACTTGACAAAAGTTTTCTCTATTCAAGAAATTACTAAGACAATGAAATGGACTCACTGTTCACTGCATATATTCCACCAAAACATTAAATTGCAGAATATTAAAGTACTCTATTAATACTGTGAATGTTCTTTGATCAGCTCACCCTGGAAAATACACATGGTGCAAATGTTCATGCTATGTACAAGTTTGTTAGAGCTGTCACTGCAGCTGCACTTGAGGAAATAGACCCTTTTTCATGCTCACAGTGGAAGTGGCTGCTGAACTGAATCCCACAGAGCATTTGAAGTGTGTTCTTAGACATTTTAGCTGCAAAATGTGCAATCCAAAAAGTAGTCACAGTGCATGCATGCACAATAACTGTCTTTAGTAATAGTTCTTTCATAGATTTCTTTTTCTATTTTTAGTCACTGTTATAAATTAAGGGCCTGAATTTTCCCTTACCTTCAATGTGCTTTAGATGTGCTCAAAAGCATTCTAACGAAACTATTTTTTAAAGACATAAAATGCAACCTAAAATCATTATACTAGCAATGGGACAATCTTGCATAAACTTTTTAATGAGACAAGGCCACTCTCACATAAGAAGTCACTTAGCCTACTCTCCTGAAGAAGGATTACAGAACTAGGTTATATAATAACTCACAGACCTGCAACTATTTCCAAGCATTATCTATTGGCTAGAGCGTGGGACTGGTGACCAGGACTTCAGTGTTCTGGGCCAGCAAGTTTCTTTAATCTCTCTGTACATCAATGTATTGGGCTGTAAAATAAAAATGACTACTTCACAAATCTTGATTTTTTTTATATTCCTGATTATACTAGTGTCAAAGTGCCAGATCCAAATACTGATAAAGCCTTAAATGGACTTTGAATCAAGAAAACCCTCAGGGCACATCCACACATGCAAGCATGTGCGCTTGCAGCCGCTCAAATAGAAGCGGTGCAAATTTGAGTTGGGGCTTTTTGCCTCAGTGCATGTGCCCGGACATGCACTCTGGTGTGGGGCAAATTGTGCCACTTGGGGCAAAATAACCCTGCCTGGCTTCTCCAGGATCTGCAGTCAGGGGGAGCTAGAGCCCGGGGCCAGCACCTGTGCTGTCCCCAGAAGTATAAAAACCTGCCCTGTCCTGGCCCCATCAGAACAAGAAGCTGTCCTGTCAAATAGCTCAGGGCTACTTGCTTTCAGGAGCTTCTGGAGCCCAGGCAATTGGTACTTGGGGACACTACCCCTTGTGCCAGCTGGACTGCTGAAGCAGCCCTGAGAGTTCCCTGCACCTTTTACCCACTGCAGCAGTCTGGCAGTGGGGGCTGCAGCCTGGCTGTGACCTGCTGCGCCCCTGCCAGCCCTGGATGGGGACTGCACAGCCAGTAGAGGCATCTGCCCCTCTGGGCCAGCTGCTAGTGGGCTGTGGCTGGGGGGTTGGCCTTTGTGCAGCACTACTGCCATGTGTGCCCTTGTCCGGCCATCTGGGCAGCTATCGCCCGGAAGATGTTCCCAGTGTGGTGGCCTGCTTTGAACTGTCAAAGTATGCCCTCCTGGCCCCAATTGGCCAGGACGTCAGCCACCTCCAGCTGGGTCCAAGGTGCTAGGTCTGGGAAGGCTCTTCTGCCAGGGTCCTGCCACTGGCCTCCCTAGCAGGAATTCTGGTGTTCCCTATTTGAAAACTGAAAAATCCCTGATAAAAAAAATCCCAAAGTCATTCTGTAAAATACCCTGAAATCCATGCTCCTCCACAATTAAAACAAAAGACCACTACATATATATAGAGACAGAGAGACAGCGATCAGTTGGGCGATGTTTTATTTCATAGATTTCATAGATTTCATAGACATCAGGGCTGGAAGGGACCTCGGAAGATCATCGAGTCCAGCCCCCCGCCCAAAGGGCAGGAAGTCAGCTGGGGTCATAGGATCCCAGCAAGATAAGCATCCAGTTTCATCCTGAAGGTGTTCAATGAAGGCGCTTGAACCACCTCCGGTGGCAGGCTGTTCCAGACCTTGGGGCCTCGGACAATAAAGAAGTTCTTCCTTATGTCCAGCCTGAAACAATCTTGAAGTAGTTTGTGACCATTCGACCTCGTCATCCCTTGGGGCGCTCTGGTGAACAAACGTTCCCCCAGATGCTGGTGGTCACCCCTGATAAACTTGTAGGTAGCCATCAAATCACCCCTGAGCCTGCGCTTTTTCAGGCTAAAGAGCCCCAGGGCTCTCAGCCTGTCATCGTAGGGTCTGCTTCCCTGACCTCTGATCATGCGCGTGGCTCTTCTCTGGACTCTCTCAAGCTTCTCCACATCCTTTTTGAATTGTGGAGCCCAAAACTGGACACAGTACTCCAGCTGCGGCCTCACTAAGGCCGAGTACAGGGGGAGAATGACGTCCCGGGATTTGCTTGAGAGACGTCCCGGGATTTGCTTGAGACGTCCCGGGATTTGCTTGAGATCATCGAGTCTGACCCCCTGCATAGGCAGGGAAGAGTGCTGGGTG
>NW_005842336.1:598825-604859 GCF_000455745.1 Alligator sinensis | reverse complement strand
GCCAGCTCCTTGAGTACCCTGGGGTGAAGA
Organism: Alligator sinensis; assembly: GCF_000455745.1. Lineage (NCBI taxonomy): Eukaryota > Metazoa > Chordata > Crocodylia > Alligatoridae > Alligator > Alligator sinensis. Next base: position 604,829 of record NW_005842336.1, on the reverse strand, counting down.
TTGTCAGGGCCAGCTGACTTGAAGGTATCCAGCTTCTCAAGATGTTCCTTCAGAAAGTCAGCATTAAGGGAGGGCAGGGGATCACCCTCACCCGGACTTCCCGGCCCTGTAGTGGGCATGGGCGTCCCATGGGACTGATGAAAGACTGACGCAAAGTACCTATTTAATAGGTATTGATATATTTACACTATTAAAGCAAGTTGGAAGCCTACCAGCATCTCTATCATCATAATAAAATGAATTCTAAATACCTATATGTTTTGCTGTTTGCCTTTAGTTTTCTTACCGTAGAGTAGTTAGAGCTCCCTGTGACCCCTTCACTAACCAGAATGTGGGGGCAGCTGCCCCTGCAGCCATAGCTCCTGCCAGTGGGTCTAATCCTGTCTGGCAGCTGGGCATGCAGGGTGTGTGCTGGGGGGATGTGGGGTTTGCAGGAGGAGGGTGGAAAGGGGTGTGGGGGATGTGGGTTGCTGTGGAGGGATGTGGGGGGACCATGGGGTGTGTGGGTAGGTGTGGGTGGCTTGTGGAGCGACTGTGCAGGGGGTTACTCAGGAGGGGTGGATCCCCTGTCCTCCGCAGGGCGCAGCCCCCTGCACAGCTCATGGACTACTCCCCACAGGGGACACATGGCCTCTGCAGATCCTACCACTCTCCCCTGCAGGGTACACATGCCCCACATCTGCTTGCTTCCCCAGCCCCCCAGATTGCTGCCCTGCCTGGCCCCATCCCCCACTGGATTCTGCAGCCCCCCCGATGGCTGTCCCATCCAGCCCCAGCCTCCCTGCACTTAAAAAAAAAAAAAAAAAAAAGCTTGGTACTCACCGGCAGTAGCAGGGGCTGTGGGGCCTCATGGCAGAGCCCCCCTGGGCACTGGGGGGAAGCAGGGTCCAGCCCCAGCTGACTGGCACCCGCACTGCTCCTGCCCCATCAGACGGGTGCAGCCGGGGCCAGCAGGGCATTGTGCAGCTCCAGCTGGGGCCCCTGCGGCTGTCACCCGGGCCCTGTGCTGCTGGGGGCGCTCTGCCACGAGGCCCCAGTGACCCTGATGGCAGCTGCTACTGCTGGTGAGTGCTGGGCTTTTTTTTTTTTTTAATTAAATTGCTGGGATGCTGGGGCTGGGCAAGGCAGCGATCAGAGGGGTTCAGGGGGCAGGCGGGGGATGGGGCTGGATGGGGTTGGGCAGGGCAGCCATTGGGGGGGCAGGCAGGAGATGGAGTAAGGCAGGGCAGCCATCGGGGGGCTGGGGGAGCAGGTGGGGTTGGTAGGGGTCCTCCCATGGTCCCCTCCCCCCTCTTTCAGCTTCCCTCTCCCCTACTTACTGGCAGGAACCTGGGTCCAGCTCCCTGCGGCTGGCACACAGGCAGCGTGCTTCAGCACTGGGGCATGGGCCAAGCATAAAGATGCTCTGGCTGGCTAAATTGGGGTCTAAATTTTGCCCCCACGCTGCAAATTTGCATTTGCATGAACATTTTTTCATTCCCACATGTGCCTCTTGCAGCGTCTCAAAAGGCTTGGAGATGCTGCAAGAGGCACATGCATGCTTGTCTGGACACGCCCTTAGAGTTTATATGAAATATAATATAGTAAAAATAATTCATATCTGCATTAAAGGAGCATTGGAAACCTGATTCATTTTTGTGAAATGCTTTGGAATCACTGAATCAAAGATGCAATAAAAAGGCAAAGTTTGAATAAAATTTGGGGAAAAAAAAGGCAGGGGAAAAAAGACAAGGAAGCACTTTCATTTAGTAAAAAATACAAATGCATCTGAGAAAAGACTTTGGGTTTGAGTCTCATTTATATTAAGATTATTTTCACTGTGTGGCATAAAAAAATCTGTATACAAACAAGAATCAGGCCCTTTGTATACAAACCCGAAAGCCCTGAAAACAAGCAGTTTTAATAAATTTGCTGTCTTAGCTTTAGCTATAACTACTCTTCTGAGGGCTTTCATGTTAATGTTACTATTTTTAGCTGTAGGACGATATTACTGAACTTCACAAAATGGTGTCACCTTATAACCCTTATGTTCCCATTGTGCATCCCAATTCTTTTGCTAGAAGTAATACTCCAAGTTTTTGCATGTTTGGGAACATGGGTTCAAACACCCATTAAGTTCCCATGGACAGAGTATGGCAAGTGTTGTCATAATCATAGGGGAGATTTAGCTATATCAAAAGGCCCACACACAATTTAGCAGGACTGAAAGAATCTCTTTATGCAAATCCCGGGACAGGAAAAGCCAGGGAGAGCTGTGTATCAGAACAAAGATGCATTCATAGAGCTTGCATATTTCTGGAACAGAATCACAGGTGTACTGCAGATCAGAGTGGATTTGTATTGCTAGAGGGGTATGAGAGGCCCAGAATAAGAACCGTGAGGGTTGCTGCAGATGAAAAAGGAGAAGAATACGTCTGGAACAGCATTGGCTGATGGAAATAAAGTGCAAAGGATGTGGCTTTTCCAGACATAATTCAGATCAACGCTTCTTGTTCTTCACTGAACTGGACACCGAATTCAGCAGCAACATATTTTAAAAATGATAATTGTACAGTGGTGAGAAAATTCTGTGCAGTCTGCAATAGCTTGTCATCTGCAGTCATAACATTGAATAACAGGTTGATAGAGAAGGCACAGAAGGGTGATGGGATCCTATATGGATGTTGTCTAATCAATAGTTAGGAAACAGTTAATTTAGGATTTTCTGGTCCCTCATGGAGAATACTGCTGCTTCAGAGCCATTAAATCACCAACACTGCCTTCAATGAGGCTGGCCAATTTCAGACTGTCCTTGTGAGTCATACAGTAGGATAAACCATGCAAAGAATCAATTCCTTGCAGCTGAGCCATATCCCAAACCAAGGTTGCCCCAAGACGGATTTGTATAGACGAAAAGTGAAGCGAAAGAGCACCACATCTTTGCTCCCGTGGTGCTCCCAAACCATAGCACCACGTGTGCTCTTTAAGGGTCAGAATCATATGTTTTAAAATTGAACTGGGCTGAAATCTGGCATAGAGAAGTAGTGCAAGTTAGTAAAGTAATTTTTTAGCGCTCAAGGAGTCCAAAATACCTCTTTTTTCCCCCAGCTATGGTAGTGGGTTTGATAGGGTTTGATTTTTTTTTAAACCTCTTCTATCTAAATATATATCTGAAAAGTGGCTAATGTGCTCTATATGGTCACTTTTCTTGAGAATATTGTGTGCACCAGAAGAAACTTTGTCAAGATACCACTGACTTCAATTACTACAAATATTTATACAATGCTGCCACTTAGGGGTACTAATGCAGATCAAGATCACACTGAACAAGACAATGATCATGCAGAGTATTATGTTAGAATACATTATAATCCAAGTAGATAAGACAGACAATGGGGTGAAAGAAAGTAAGTATAACCTCCCTGTGTTTTTTTCACTATACTGTAACATTGAACAACAAACATTATGCAGCTTGCCCAAGACATAAAGGGAGTCTGTCTCATAATCTGGAATTTAACGTCAATCTCCTGGGTCCAATATTTTAAGCATAAAATCACATTTTCAGGTGCTCAGCACCCACCCACAATTGGGACTAGATTTTCAAAAGACCTCATCTCCTATTCAAGCTAATAATGTCTAGAGTTTTCCAAAGTGCTTAGCACTTCCTGTTGAAAAATACAGGCCCAAAGTTTTAAGCTTATTTAAGAATTTGATTGCTTGAATGGGATCTGAGTTGTCTATAAAATCTGCTCTCAATTATAGATATTGAGCAGCTCTTCAGATTCAAAGCTGATGTAAATCTGTTTTGGTCCTCTGACTATGAGCCAGCTGAGGATATGGCCTGGCCCTTTGTCTTTGGGGATTAGTGTTTGTAGTGCATGGGCCTGTAAGAGGGGACCTGTTCGGGGCTGATCTCCGTGGCTCACCTACCTGTTCCTGGGCTAACCTCCCATGTTCTCGCCTGCCATGCCTTGTTGGTAATTAATTAATAGATGTAATTAAAGTGGGAGGTTGCCCATTTACTGCCTCGATGCCAGGAGGCGCTATCTGCTGCTCCTTTCCTCCCCTACACCGCAGCCCAAGCCTTGCAGATGGCATCACGATGTTCTCGCTATCACTGGCCCCCATACTGGGCCCCAGAATCCTACTATTGAACCCCACCTGGATTCCTTCCCCTCAGGCAGTCTCTTCTGCTGTCATACCAGGCACCATAGCTCCCTGAACTGATTCCCCTTCGGGTGTAATCCCCCCACCAGGACCTTTGGCTCTCTAGCCCTGGCCCACCTCCAGGCCAGTCGGGACCCCAGGCCCTCAGCTCTTAGGTGTTCCTCATGGTTGGCCCCTGGCCCTTCAACCCTTCTGGTCCTGGCCCCAGCATGGGCCAGTCAGGGGGAGTTCAGACAGGCCTGGGTCTATGGCCCTTATTCTTTTTCTCCAAGGGTCCCCTCTCTGGGCCCCCCAAAACAAGGGGTAACCCACCCAGCCATGGGGGCTAGGGATTAAGGCACCCTGACCCACATTTCACTGGGGTGGTAACTAACCTGGCATTTCCTGGGGGCTCCTGCACCACTGGGAGCCCCACCAGGCCACCCACTCCTGGCAGGTGTGCGGGCCGGGAGCCCCTCAGGGGCGTGGGGCGGGCTGTGGCCAGCAGCCCTGGCACGTGGGTCGGGGAATGCAGGCCGGCAGACTAGAATTAGGCACGGACGTGTAGCAGTTGATTAAAGATTATTTTACTTACACCGTAGATGGTCGCGGTGCAGGCAGGAAAACTTGCTTGAGTTGCAGTTACAGATAGGAAAGAAGAGCGGACAAGAGTTCTAATCTCGCGAACTCTAGCCCAATCCGGCTGAAGGCTCTAAAACTGTGAGCCCGTTGTGTCAACTGAAGAAAACAACTCGGAGAAGAGCTCTGGATACACTCACACGAAGTTTGCTAGGCTCCGTGGAACTTGCACGCAGGGAAGGGGTTCGTCGAGGGATCAGTCGGCGACGGGGAGAGGCCAGAGGTTGATCAGACCCCTATAGCCTTCTTAAGGTACACACTGGGTCCGTTAGGCTCCGCAGCGCTTAGAGTTCTTCACGAGATGTGAAGTCTTCCTCCTCCAGATGGTTGTGGAGTCCTCCAACTTGGGCGAAAATCGCTCAAGCCTCTTTATACGGCTAGCAATCCAATCGCTAGCCGCCACGTGGGAATAATTTAGAACTGGCCAATAGTGGGACACAAATTTGCATGCGGGTGGCGGGAACTCCTTTGCACCGGGGTTTTCTCTTTGCAACTGAGAAATGCACCCTGCAAAGAAAGCTCCTCGTGGCGGGAAATAATTTAGCAGTGCCGAAGCGCGCACACACAAAATCACACCCTTGGGTTGTGACAGGTAGCAGCACTACCCATCAATATCTGCATAGTTACATGTCAATATTTTCTATGAACTGAACAGCAAAGTTTGTACCTATTCTGCTTTGTCTCTTCAGCTTCCATAAGAACAGAACTATCTCTAATAAGAACTACTTATGACATCACATTTTAATGTGTGCCTGTAACTCAAAATATTTCAAAGATGTTATTTTCTATTTGAATAGCAACATCTTAACCCTCACTATTTATATATCATGAAACAATTTTAAAGTTAATTTTAAATCAACTCCTTCCATTATATACATACTGTAGAAGGTTGGGCTCTCTATAAACATTGGCATGTAAAAATAAAATCATTAAGGTGTTTGGGAGAGCAGTGGTATGTCTGTAACTAGCAAGAGTAAAACAACAGACTCAGAATATTGCAGTAGTACTAAATCAGTGGGCTGTGTGAAACTCTGGGTGCTGATTCTATTTGGAGGAGATTCGACTGGATTCGGCAGCTGAATCTGAATCAAATCAGGAGACCAATTAAAAGGTCTGAATTTATTCAAAGCTGTCCAAATCAATTCAGAAAGCGTTCAGAGCGCTTCAGAGATTCGGGCAGTCCCTGCTTGCTGCCACAGGGAGCTGGACCCGGACTCCGTACTGGCAGCAGCCGGTGAGT
>NW_005842336.1:595024-596971 GCF_000455745.1 Alligator sinensis | reverse complement strand
ACTTGGGCGGAAACCGCTCAAGCCTCTTATACGGCTAGCAATCCAATTGCTAGCCGCCACGTGGGAATAATTTAGAACTGGCCAATAGTGGGACACAAATTTGCATGCGGGTGGCGGGAACTCCTTTGCACCGGGGTTTTCTCTTTGCAACTGAGAAATGCACCCTGCAAAGAAAGCTCCTCATGGCGGGAAATAATTTAGCAGTGCCGAAGCGCACGCACACAAAATCACACCCTTGGGTTGTGACAGCAGGATGCAGTTTTAAGTCGTACCCAGGACCAGGAGCCTCCTATCCTTCCCCTACAGATGATATCAGCAGCCCTCCAGCTAGTCGATGTTGTTGCCTGGCCTCTAGCAGCAGAACTGCCCTGATTATATGGGCAGCTCTGAATCTAAAATGGCTGCCCTCATCAGGCACCTGCCGGCTGCTGCCTTCTGGCCCTTAAAGTGGCAGGCACAAACAGTGCCCTGCCACAGGGCCCAATTCTGCAAACACTTCCTAGGGTGCAAATGACAGCTGGTAGGAACTGTTAGCAAGATTGGGACCTATATTTACCTTTAGCTTTACATCATTTGCTTGTTGATACCATGTTTCAGCTCTACTGAAGAGCTTATTATTAAAAAAATAACAAGGCTGTCTTCTCACTGTGACAGGTTTGCCTTTTGTTTTGACTTTTGCTTAGGAAAGAGAAAAATATGTACTTCCATATGAATTATTCCAGTTCTTAAATAAGCAACCAAGGAAAGGAAAGAGTCTCTCCATGCTCCTCTAATTTGTATCTAGGTTAATTGCACTCCTGGTGGAAGTGTTTAATTGATTTGCAGAGGGAAAGTCAATGCTAGTCTGTAGTTTAGTGATGACTCCACATAACTACAGACTCCCTTTCTAATTAGGGCTAAAGTAAGAAGCTGCCTCACAGAAAACTACAGAGAACTCTCTAGGGATGAACTCCTGTTTAGGTTCACTTCTTCTTCCAAGGCAAATCTTTCCTCTACATGTCCACTCAATCAGCAAAATAATGGAAGATGGTTCTAGCAAGAAACACTGTGTAAGGTAAAGAACCTAGCGAGCATTAAAATAAGGAGATGTCTTGTGGAAGAGGCTGATCTCAAAAAATAACAAGGGGTGGTAACTAGCCTGGCATTTCCTGGGGGCTCCTGTGCAAAATACCAAAAAAAATGTTTTGTTCGGTGGTGTTTTTTTAATAGAATCTGAGAACACCCTGGCATGTGTTATTTTCCCACGTAGGCTGATGTTTCCCAAGGAACTGAAGGAAACAAGCCACTCAGCACTCCTTGAATTTCAGTATTGTTATGGCACTTAAGTTTCATAGATTTCATAGACATTAGGGCTGGAAGGGACCTCAGAAGATCATCAAGTCCAGCTCCCTGCCCAAGGGGCAGGAAGTCAGCTGGGGTCATAGGATCCCAGCAAGATAAGCATCCACATTTCTCTTGAAGGTGTTCAATGTAGGTGCTTGAACCACCTCCCATGGCAGTCTATTCTAGACCTTGGGGGCTCGGACAGTAAAGAAATTCTTCCTTATATCCAGCCTGAAACAGTCTTGCAGTAGTTTATAACCGTTTGACCTAGTCATCCCTTGGGGTGCTCTGGTGAACAAACGTTCCCACAGATACTGGTGGTCACCTCTGATAAACTTATAGGTGGTCATCAGATTACTCCTGAGCCTGTGCTTTTCCAGGCTAAAGAGCCCCATAACTCTCAGCCTGTCATCGTAAGGTCTGTTTTCCTGACCTCTGATCATGTGCGTGGCTCTTCTCTGGACTCTCTCAAGCTTCTCCATATCCTTTTTGAATTGTGGGGCCCAAAACTGGACACAGTACTCCAGCTGTGGCCTCACCGAGGCTGAGTACAAGGGGAGAATGACGTCCTGGGATTTGCATGAGAAGCATCTATGGATGCAAGCCAGCGTTTTGGTCACTTTA
>NW_005842336.1:588158-594313 GCF_000455745.1 Alligator sinensis | reverse complement strand
GCTCCTTGAGTACCCTGGGGTGTAGATTGTCAGGGCCAGCTGGCTTGAAGGTATCCAGCCCCTCAAGGTGTTCCTTCACGAGGTCAGCATTGATGGAGGGCAAGGGATCTCCCTCACCCAGACCTCTGTGTCCCGTAGCGGGCATGGGCATCCCATGGGACCGATGAAAGACCAACGCAAAGTACCCATTTAATTTAATCTGGTTTAGCAGGGGTCCAATGTTGCCCTTGCTTTTCCTCCGGCTCCCCACATATCTGAAAAAATTCCTCAGACTCCTTTGGACATATAAAAAACAGAACTCTTGGTTCCAACATGATACCTTTTATTTGATCAACTGGGAAATCGCAAGAAAATCACAAGGACAATTGGACAAAAGGACAAAATCCAGGTGGTCTAATAAAAGGTATAATTTTGGAACCAGGAGTTCTAGTTTTTTTGTATGCCTTCTTGTCTCAGACCAACATGGCTAACAAGTACACCCCTCAGACTCCTTTGCAAATCCTAGCTTCCTTTTTTTTTGCCCATCTCACTTCTTATTGAAGAATTCTGACTTACTGCTCAAGGGCTTGGGTCAAGCAAGTATTTCTGGACTAGGCACTCTTCAATACACAAAGTCATGAGGGTCTTGATCGAATATTCAGTAGACATGGATGGAAAGAAAAGGAAGAGCAGATGTGGAGCAACAGCAGTCTAGCATTGTACTAATGACACCAATTACTTCCTGACAAAACTACAATTAAGTAATTCCAGGGTCTACATTGACTTAAGATTTCTCAAAGAAGATTTGCCTGAAGGAGGATAAATTATGATGCCTTTCCATTACTGAACCAGGACCTATTCAATCAACATATCTGCAGTTATGTCTAGCTTAAAGCAGGCAAGTTGCATTGACTGAATTCTCTGGGGACTACTCATATACTTAAAGTTAGACATGTTTATTAAGTATCTCTTTACAATAGGACCAGAATTCGGAGGAGGTAAAAAATGCAAACTAAATGTTCTTGGCTTTTTTCCCCCTTCCATTAGCATTTGCAATGTCTGCTATTATGTCCCAGCTCTGATGGGATAACAATGTGACGTAAGGAACAGAAATGTAAATAAATGGTAGGAAATAAAATTGATTTGTTCTTTAAATCAGACAAGTTACTATAGGAATCTGTGGCTTTTTTGTAATAGTCTCCAGATTTAGGACTGAATTCTTACTAGTTTCTGAATTACATGTTGTAATAACAGGTCAGCCCATTTACCTAGTGCTAGAACACCCAGGGTAAATTCTGAGAAGAAGTAGCTCCAAGTTAATTAGAAGAAAAGCCATAAATGAAAACAAATGGAATAATACAGATATTCAGGGAAGAAAAATCAATATTTTTGGTAATGTATTTTGCCAACTAATTATTTATTGTCAATACTTTCCTTAAATGACTTTGTTAAAAGGAAAGTTGCCTTTTGCCTTTCCTAAGCATTATGGTCAAGATCCTCAATTGGTGCAAATTGGAATAACCCTACTGAAAATAATGGAACTACCTCAATTTACATTCTGAAGAAGTGCATGCAGAATAGGGCTGGTTACAGTGAGCTGCCCTTGGCAGTTCTGAAATAATCAAATTAAGTGGTTTAGAAATAGAAAAATCAAAGGGAATTTTTTCTCGCTTTTTAAAATCAGTGACTTTTATGGGTAGTTGCAGATCTGATAAAACAATGACTAATGAGTCTAAGATTAAACAGAAGCTCATTTGTCATCTGAAGTAGGGAATAACAGCTTCAGAAGAGTTGCCGCCCCCCCCCCCACCAAATATGTCTATGTGAAATGGAATTCGGTATTCTTTGGAACAATTATATTCATTAGGGTCCTGCAAGTCATTTTTTGGTCTGGGTACTTATCCTTGCTAAATTTTTGATTATCTTCTCCTCTATTAGAATGTTCTTGACTCCGACTTCCTGGCTTATTTTCACATTATGAATGGTGAGTGTGAAAATGATCTCAAGTGAAAGGGAGGATATAAATATATAGAAATGCACATTGCCTTCAGTAAGGCTGAACTCACTGTAGTGTTTCAAGATTGCAACACTGAATATAACCCAATGGGGAGGATAATGATGCCAGAGCATATCCAGCTTTCTGTTACAGCTCCAGAGGTGAGAGTTCAATGGTGTACCAAAGCCTGCACTCAGTTGACCAAGCTCTAAATGGGTCTCTGGTGATTCAGAGTCATAGGGTGAAAAGCAGTTGCACATGATACTAACTATGAAGTACCACTGCCTACAGGAACTGGTGCATTTTAATTGTATTAGCCCAATGAACCATTTGGCTTCAATTGACCTTTGACTATGATAAATAAAATTATTGCTATGTGTGGCAGAGCACAGGGTGTCTCTGCCACTTTAAGGGCCTGGAGCTGGCAGCCTCCAGGTGCCTGACAAGGGCAGCCATTTTGAGACATGGGCTGCCTATATAAACAGGGCAGTTTGGCTGCAGGAGGTGAGGGAATAACATTGCCTGGTTGAAGGGCTGCTGTGAATGATCTGGAGGTAAGGGGGAGCTGCAAGGGGTTGGCAGGAGGGTCCGGGTCCGGGTCCGGGTCCGGGTCCGGGTCCGGGTTGAAACTGCACCCCACCGGGAGTGGGTGGTCTGGTGGGGCTCTCAGTGGTTCGGGAGCCCCCAGGAAATGCCAGGCCAGTGATCACCCCGGTGAAAGGCAGGTTGGGGCGCCTTAACCCCTAGCTCCCACCACCGGGTGGGTAACCCTATGTTGGAGGGGCCCAGAGGGCGGACCCCTAGAAAGTGTATGGAGTACAGGGTGTGATGCTGTGCCCCTGAGAGGACGGGGAGTAGTGGCACGGTGAGGCCCGAGGATGAGAGAGAGGGACTAGAGACCCAGCCCGAAGGGGATAGTACCCTCAACTGGCCCATGCTGGGGCCAGGACCAGAGAGGGTCAAAAGGGCTGGGGGCCCACCGTGAGGGATGCCCAAGAGCCGGGGGCCTGGGGTCTCGACTGGCCTTGAGGTGGGCCAGGGCCAGGTAGCCGAAGGTTCCGGGGGAACCACACCCGAGAGGGGAACAAGGCTTCGGGGGGGCTAGGTAGCCCAGATGAAGGCGGAGAGGCCGCCTGATCAGGAGAGATCATAGTGGGGTCGTATAGGATGATTCTGGGGCCCAGCGTGGGGCCAGTGATAGTGTTAACACTGAGATGCCATCTGCGAGGCTTGGGCTGTGGTATTAGGGGAAGTCGGAGCTGCAGAGCGCCCCCTGGCATCGGGGCACTACAATGGGCAGCCTCCCGCTTAATTGACATCGATATACGAATCAATTATCATCAAAGGCGTGGTGGGCGAGATAAGCGGGCGGTTGCCCAGAGACAGGTGGGCGGGCCACGAAGAGCTTGGCCCTGAGTAGGCCTCCTGTCACGGTGACAGATGGGCGGGCCACAGAGTTCGGCCCCAGGAGGCCCCCTGTCACACTATGGTACTTTTTTTCTTTTAACTCAACATTTTCAGACTTATATTTACATTTTCCTGTAAATGAATTCCCTGTGAACTGATACAGACAAATCAGTGCAGTGACATGGGAACCCAAGTTTTACTATGTATAAGCTTAATATGGTTCCACTCTACCCCACTGATTTAAATGCTACCTGTCATACTACACAGAAGGAGGTGTCGTTAACTTTCTAAGTGGTTTGAGGAACGACTCTAGTCTGCTGTTTCACTAAGAAGACCACATTATTCACTTTAGAATGACTTCCAGGTCTTTACTGTTATTACAGGGCACTTTTCATCAGAAAATTACACAATGCTCTACAAGGAAAGTCACTGTAATTTTCTTCACCTTACTAGTGGAGAGACTGTCACAGAGGAGAAGAGATTTGGCTGAAATCATCCATGAGATCAGTGGACAAGATCACAATACAACCGTACCATTCAGTATCCGATAAAATTGCCACAAGCAAACAGTATCTGGGATACTGTAGAGACAAGAAAGAGCAGAAACCACCATGGTAGAGAAATCAAAAGAAATATGCTACTATTTGGGAAGTTCAGACAGTTTTGTGCCACTTCAGGAAACAATCTTGTTAGAAAAAAACAGACCTAGCTAATACTTGAGCGGGAGATGCGTTAGGAAAACCCCATTTTGCAGAGACACTTTTTTTTTTTTTTTTTTTTTTTTTTAATTTAATAAATGCAAATATAATGTTTGGGTAACATGCTGATTCCCATAATAGATGTGGCATGTGCTCTTGGTTGATAAATTGAGCTATTTCTGTGCTGCGTCCTCTCCACTGAACAAAAGAAACCAAGACTGTTTTGTAGCTGTATTTGTTTCTGCTTTGTGCCTCATGAAATGTAATCGCATCCTACCTGACTTCAGTCAGTTCCTCTAATACCTGTGTCAGAGCACTGGGGTGCCCTGTGCCTGAGGAAAGAAACTGCTAGAGAAGAAGGAGCCCTAGCGGTGATCAGGGAGCACAGCTGTGGGTTGCCGGGGCAACTAATGAGTCAGCTGACCAGAAAGGGGCATGGCCTGGCCCTTATAGAAGCCCAGAAGCAGAGGCCTGAGGCAGTTCCCTGCCAGCAGCCAGAGAGGCAGGAGCTTTGGGAGATGTGAGGAGAGGCCTGATTGGCGGTATTGCTAACAGCAGCCCCAAGATGTTGGAGCAATGTTGTTGTAGCCAGACAGCTTATGTTTGATTTATAGCCAGGAGGCTCAAGTTTGTGTTGCTGTTTGTTATAAGACCGGTGGTTTGGGTGAGGCTATTAGGGGTTGGAGGAGGCCTCATAGGGGACTCACAGCGGAGTGTGAGGACCCCAGCGCCAGCGGGCGCAGCACATGGGGTACATAGACTCCGGCCCCAGAGAGGGGCATTTGAGAAGCCCCAGTGTGGGCGTGGTGAGCCCCAAAGAGGGGGGGCCTTATATGAGAAGCCCAAGTTGGGCACAGTGAGCCCCAGAAAGGGGGACCACATTGGGAAGCCCAAGTCTGGGCACTGGGAGCCCCTGATGGGGGCCGCATTTATTTGGAAGCCCAAGTTGAGCACAGCGAGCCCCAGAAAGGGGGTCATCTTATGGAGAGGCCCAAGTGTGGGCATGGAGAGCCCCAAAAAGGGGGCCACTTTATTGAGCCTTATTGAGAGGCCCAAGTTGGGCACAGCGAGCCCCAGAAAGGGGGCCAGAGCTCCTGATGGCAGGGGTTGCATGGTAGGGAGGCCCAAGTTGGGCACCAGTAAGCCCCAGGAGGGGGCAGAAGGAAGGCCCGGGGAGAACAGTAAGGGGCTATATAGTGAGAGAATAGAGATAACAGCGATTCCATCTGCGAGGCTTGGGCGGTGGTATTGGGGAGGAAAGGAGCTGCAGACAGTGCCCCCTAGTGGCAGGGCAGGACAAGGGCAGCCTCCCGCTAATTAATTAAGATCAAAATGTGGCAGGAGAGACAAAGCGGGCAGTTGCCCAGAGACAGGTGCGCGGGGCACATTGAGGGTGGCCCAGAGTGATGACCTGTTACGACCTGTAATCTAACAACCTACAGCATAGGTTGGGATATAGTCTGAATTTTGAAGATCTCCATTTCTTTTGCCCCATCTTTGTTTTCAAGGAGAATCCACAGAGGCTTAGTACAAGAAAATGCAGTGGAACATATTTAAGTAGGGTCATTAGATGTAGAATACCTCATTTTGGGATAATATCAAAATCTACCTCCTTCAGTAGCCTAGTAGTAGTAGCTTAATACTACTAAGCAGCAGCATACTAGCATGTGTCTTCCCAGCACACTACTGCACAGTGTTATTAGGCTATTACACAGTTAGTGTCTCATGTAGACGCTCTAACAGAGACCAAGAAGCCAAGTGGTGCGGGGGTGAATTATATCCTCATAGCAGCAGTGATTCAGAGACATGGTGAAAGGCGGAAGATTACATCATACTTCCTGTGTTCTGCAAATAAACAGAGGAGTTCAGCCTTTGGTTTTACCCTTCTGGAATACTTTACCTAAATGCTGAGCCTGTTTTTGTATTCCCTTTCTTTTTTATTTTTCCCTTTCAGCTTTAGTATAAACATGTTTTAAAATCATTTACTGCAAAAAAGTTTTAGGTGCATTAAGTGACTAAGTTTTTTCAAATATAAAACAAACAAGCATGAAAGGAAATAATAGGAAACAACTTAT
>NW_005842336.1:573375-588148 GCF_000455745.1 Alligator sinensis | reverse complement strand
TAACAAAACATCTATAAAATCAGACTCGAACCATTGCAGTCTTCAAGTTCTGAACAAGTGGGGAGATCTAGTCTACATTTGAAGCTATTTCTGACTTTTTTCTTTTACACAACTCTCCTTGAAATCATTGACATTTTCCCCTTTGTCTTTAGAGAATGGTATTGATTATCTAAGTTAGGCCATGGATGAGCCAAAAAAATAAGCTCCTACCTCAATTTTTCCATAGACTAAAAGTTAATAAAAGTTGGCCCAAGTCAGATCCTCAGGATGTTCGAAGAGGATCACTGAGACCTAAACTAGGAGTTTGTTTGCAATAATATACCTTGCACCAGTTCTGATATAAATAGGTGGTAACCTAATTAAACCAATGGAATTGCATGGGTGTTAAAGAAAATGCTCTTTTGAGAAAAGAGAAGGCTACATGATCGTGTGATAGAACTATCTTCCAAACTGGGTAAGGTTGTTGGAAAGGGAGTGGAGAACAGCTCTTCTACCTGGATACTAGGGGAGGAAAAAAGAAGACATTTGTAACAAAGATTAAATCCTTTCCAGCTGTTAGGGTGCTGAAACATTGGTACAGGCTATCCAGGAAGGTTGTATAATCCCCGTCACTGGAGATTTCTAAAATCAGGTTAGACAAACATCTGTCCAGCATAGGTTAAGTATATTTGATCCTGAAACAGTACAGAGAACTGGACTAGATGTTCTTTTGATATGTCTTCTAGTCTTATTTCTATGATTCTGCGTGGACTTTCTATCTAGATATATTTCATATATCTTTTTTTATATGTTATGTAGCAAGTCCATATAAATTATATTATATAGACTCATAGAAATTATATATATTTTTCAGTGACCTTGGTACCAAAACCACCAATTTTCACTTTTTTTTTTTTCCTTTTAAAAGGAAAATCTATAAATATCTATAGAGATATATCTATACAGATACAGAGATGTATATCTTCTATTTAAAATGGGGAAAAATTAAAATCTGCCACTTTGGTACCAAGGCACTGAACAATTCTCAGACCACTGACAAACCTAATTCCTTGTATTCATGGAATCACCATAACATTACAGAACAGAAGTCTGTCTGAGACTCTTCTATTGCAGAAGAAGTCGGAGAAACCTTTCCACCTTGGCTAAGCTGTGTAGTTTACCATCTCTGACCAGCTTCTCTAGTATCCTAATCACTCTTCCCTACCTCCCCTTCCCCCCCAGTAGAGTTATCACCATGTAAATCTAGCCATTTGCCCTCCTACTTGATGCTAATATGGCACTGGTATGATTAAGTATTTTTCTCCTGTTCACATTAAGAAGCTGGTCTCATTAACTGCAGGACATACTTGTGTCTTGTAGGAACAGGTGTGGGCAAATGAGGACTCTGCATAAGCTCTGTAAACAGTCAGTGGTGGGAGTTATAGTGTCACTAGAATCTCTTAAATCTTACAGAACTATTGTAGCAAGATCTATTGTCCAGCGATCTAGGATGGCCAGTTTGCTGTGCCCAGGAGACCTTTAAAATGTCATGGGGACAGTGAGGAAATAACTCGGGTTCATCACTGTGAAGGCCTAGAAATCTAAATTGCCTAATGGATAAAGGAGCATTACTACCTTATAAGGAGTGGAAAAGTTTCTTAATAACCCAGAGAGCTGAACATCCTTAGCATCAGTCTAGCAAAGAGGCCAAGGACTGAATTGGTCAGAGATGCAGCAAGCGTGTTAAAAGGTGGCTGATTCATAATAAAGTTGAGATTCACTGGCAGGGAATATTATAGGAAAAGCTAGCACTACTGAGTCTACTCCTTTCTTCATGGATGTCAAGCCAGCATTTTCCACAGGCAGAAAGTTGATCTTACTGCTCAATTACTATTCCATAAAGGGAAAATAAAAGCCTTGCAAGGAAGAAACTTGCTACTTTATTTCAGGAGAAAATGGCAGCGACATGAATAAAAAAGAAGAATTATAAGTAGCTGTCTTGATTGCTGAAGAAATAAATTACAGAAAAAGCATTTTCATGAGAAACCTAACTCTTACATGCAACCTTAGCTGGCATTGAAGCTACTTTAGGAAGGGATTCCTGATGTGATGTAAGCATTACTCATAAGAAAATATTTGTTCAAGTTTTCCAGGCACAATGCAACTGTGTTGGCTTGCCTCAAATTTATCCACAAGTCTGAACTTACATTTGTCTGTTCTTCTGAGCAGTTCTGGGTTTTTTTGTTTTTTGGGTTTTTTTTTTTTCTATAAAGATGATAATTGTGCGGCATAGAGAAGGAGGGCTGGAAGGGACCTCAAGAGGTCATCTACACCAGCCCCGACTGGTGTTATCCCTATCCAAACCTTTGTATATACATCCATTGTGTAACCTCTTGGCACAGTCAATCCTGACACAACATAAGATAAAGCAGGGGAACCAAAGTGGCCAATATCCTGCTGCTTGCCTGATGCTAATACATTTCAGTGATTAAATGACCATCAATAAACTAAGAATACCTTAGTGCTGGATTATTTAAATAGAATTTTATGAGCCATAACCTGCCATTATTTCTTATGCAGAACTCCTGCTGAGTTCATCAAGATTGCTGTGCAAAGAAGGATGGTATAGTGGAAATGGCCTTCTGTTTTCATTTTGTCCACTTGTACTTGCTTCCTAACCTTTAATTAGAAATAGAATTGTCTTGAAGAAAACCAACCCAGCAACGCAATGCTTCTAAAATTAGGAAGCAGTTTACAGTTATTTAATTAAGAATTCCATGTGCCACATAAAGAGAACATTTAAGGAAGTATTATTGGGTTTATAGCATAACGCACAATCCATATCAGTCTCTTTGGAAAATGTTCTATTACTTCCCTAGTAAATTGCCTTGCTAAGATGATATTTCCTCTCTAATAAAATTTATGCAACGGAGACCATGTAAAAAAAAAAAAAAAAAAAAAAAAAAAAGTTTTCTATTAATTCTACATATGGCCTGGAACTTTATTTCAGACAAGGACCAGATTCTGCCATGACATATCCTAAAGCTTGCAAAGAACAACTTTTTCAATTATTTAGTTGGTCTAATAAAAGATATCACATTTAACCAAAGAACCTTGTCTGCTCATGCACACAGAGGGCTTAATGCAACTGCAATTGAAAATGCAGTTGCATTTTAAGTCAGACCTCCAGTTCAACAAGGTGAATGCATTTATGAACATAATATTTAATGTTTTTAGTACTTGACAGATTTTATAAAAATATTGCTAAAGATCTGTTGGCCTGTGAGTTTCCTTAACATATGTCTTTCACTCTGCTGCATATTTATCATGCCATCACCTCTGTTCCCTTCAGGCATAGGAATGAAGCAGCATCTCATCACTCTTATTAAAGTATAGATTTTCTCACAGCAAGCCAGCACAGGGAAATTGCTGTTCTGTTATTCTGCACTCCAGGTACTACATCACTGCCTTTAAGGCTGCTTGGCTAATAATTCCACAATGCTATACTCAAACACAATAATTTGTTCACTCCTGTGCAATATGTTTATTGGATTCTAATGTTCTCTGCCTCATTGTTAGACCTAATTACAGCAATATAAAAAAACCTCCCAATATTTTACTGACTTTTAAAACTCATGAAGAACACTAACAATTATATTGGGGTTTTTAGTTTATTTCCCATTACAAGGCAAAACCAAATTATATAGTTTCCACTAATTATTTCAATAGGTCAGTGAATCAAAAGATGCAATATGCCTCCATCAAACTGAAGGAGCGGTAATGAAATACTGATCATTCTCATCACTCATGTGGCTCCTCTGCCATTTGGCAGTGATGTAGATGTGGGATGAGGAAAAATAATAATAATGTCACAGCTTGGCATTAACAAGTTTCTTAAACAGAACCCTTGTTAAAGTTCTCAGATGATCAGATCAACTAGCATCAGCTTTAAGCAGATGGTCTTGTTATTAAGGCACTGAATTGACACTCAAGACATCTGGGTCAAGTTCCTGGGCCTGTCAGACTGCCTGTGTGACCTTTGAAAAGTAATTGATTCTCTTTTGCTGAAATCCTCCATTAGTAAGGTAGGGCTAATTAGACCATTTAAAACCCTAATCTGTTTAGACTGTAAAAGATCTTTGGGGCAGGGCCTGTGTCCTACACATATGTATGTACAGCCTCTAATGCTGACTATGAGGCCCTGATTTTGATCAGTCTCAGAAACCTTGTTTTCAACTTTTTCCTCACCCCCCATCAACAGAGGCTTAGTACCATTTAAATGCCACCAAGGGAGCTCTGTAATGGCCAAAGGTACCAATGCCTAGGTATGTATGCACTGTATATTGTAATGTTGTGTGGAGATACCCAAGTGAGTTTTAAATTGTGTAGCTCAGATATCAGTAGAAATATAGATATATAAGCATGAAGATCAGTGCAGGCTAATTGACCCTGTGTTTGGGAATAAGCATTTGAAGGTGCAGGTCCAAAATTTGTCACCATTTAGTTTCAGTGATTAGGAAATCAAGAAGTGCTTTGTTTTTCCTCTAATGAAACAATTGGATTCATTTTAGATGACAATTTTTCCCTATCCAGACCTCAATACCTAGGGGAGGGAAAAAAACTCAGAGATGGAATTTACTTTTAAGATCTTGTTATCATTTCCCATTATTAACAAAACTACTTAGTAGTCAATAAGGTAATTTAAAACCCCCTTTAAATTAGCAGCAGGAAGTTTTTAAAGCAACATGAAAGGAAGACAAGGAAAATGAATTTGGGGCACCCATATGTAATAGGTCTACGTCCCAGGGTGTGGCATAATCTTCAAACACTGCTTTGAAGATGCGGGGGGATATTTCATAAAAGAATGGTTTGGTTTCCCTATAGTGAGAATTAATCTAAAAACAATAAAACATTTCATTTTTGTTTGAATGAATTGTTTGCAGTTGCCCCTGAACTTTCCTTGCATCCCTACCATTTCTCCCTTAAGCTCAGATGTAGCACAAGCCTCACTATGTGCTTTATCTTCTCCAGGAAGATGTTGAATCTAATCAAATTGGGCACCTGCAAGTCTGTGTATGACAAACATACATGCTCCTGTTCACTTCAGCCCCTGCTCATCTTTCAGCTCTCAGCACTCATTACTCCTTTTTATTGCCTCCTGTTCAGCTATGCCTCCTTCACTACTTTCTCTTATTCCCATCTTTTCCCCACACAACTTACTGAACCAAAATCTCGACCCGAATTGGTCAACCAGTCTGCTCTGCTTCACACATTAAATAGAGCTCCATATACACCTTGCACCTGTTGCCAGCAAAGTACTAACTGAAAAGAATAATCTAGCTTTACTTCACAATATGGATGCTGTCCCCTTTAATACTCAAGTGACTCCATGAACTTAAAATTATTTGTGATACTGATGTAACAGGACAGAAATCTGTTCTTTTTTGTATAGACAAGTTGGTTCTTTGAATGCAAGGTCACTGTCTTTTCTGTTTTGAGCAATTTAAACCTTCCATGGGCTCTCAACACACACAAAAGAGCAGAGTTACAGAAGACACAAGAATTTCTTAGTGAATAGAAAAGTTTTTAAGAATGGCATCCTCATGAAAATTACAGAGACATCTCCCACTAGCATGCAGAAGTGAAGTGCTCCTATGACACATTCTTCGGCAAATGGGGAAACTCATCATCAGTCTCTTGCCTATCCCCATTAAGAGTAGTAGTTCAGTAGGTGTTGAGAGCCATACCATTCCCCTCCTACCTATCTATAAGGGGAAAAACCAAGAATATTTTAAAAAAATTCTTCTGCCTAGAACAAAGTATTCAGCTCTTCTGAAAGCAAAGCAAACATGTACCTAAAACAATCAGGACAGAAGGGGCTGAGCATATTTTCCAAAGCCTTTTATGTATCTTCCACCCTGGGAATAGCGCTGTTGCTACTCAAACTGGCAAAACTTTGAGGAGTCAACTTCACTAAATTATAAGGCAGAGTATATGTCTGCTTTGAATGTGCATGATTATGTTACACTGATTCTGAGCGAGAAGCTCTCACTGCTATTGACAGCTATGAGTCACTGGCAGAGGTGGAGAAGGCAGGGGAAGCACAGTGCAATTATGACTGTCACTTAGAAAAGCTTTCTCTATCACAACAGTTCTAGTGACTCAATCGGTTACACTACACCTTCTCCCTTAATTTTTATTCGGGAGAAAGTGTAGTGTAAGTCTGGCAAAGTTTTTCTATGATGTTTCCCTGTTAGCAAGTGGGAAAGGGGTAAACAGGCTCTGCTGATTCACGGAGGTGTGTGGATCTCAGCATTACAAGACCGAGATCTTTGCAGGAGACAGAATCTGGGATATGAGTAATTCAGGAGGAAGCCCAGAAAACCCTTGAGGATAAAGTTTGACCAGATGCTTGTAACGTATTAATTTGTTAAAGCCCAATCTCAAGGATGGGTAACTATCTGACTAGAGGTGGGGTGCAGATTTTATTTTAGAATAGATCGAGGAAAGCATGTGTCCCACAGGAACCACCTGGTGTTTCATACTACTGAGGAATCAAATGATAGTAGCAGAAATGTTCCAGAGACTGAAAAGCCCTCAAGTAAAACAACAAACTGATTTTGCATGTAAACTCACACTTGGGGAGAATGATTATGATGGTCTCTTTCTGGTTTTATTATATGCTGTAACAGAGGAGACCATATTTTTTTCTGAGTTGTGTGCTAAGGGTTACTTTCTCTCTGAAACAGTTGGATAGGGCTCTTGCTCCTTTGTCAATTTTGAAAACTGTTAGATGAGCTACTATCGTCTCCTGAATAGACAGATAGAGAAATGGAGGCTCTTCGTGAAATTTTCCAAACCCATGGAAGTTAATGGGGGTCTTTAGGATACACGAGCTGGATGAACTTATCAGAGTTCCTGGCTTCTTTTCCAAATCTAGGACCAACAATCAACATATCCTCTCTTCTCTTTATAGCTCAGCCACTGAAGCAAACAATTCATTACTGTTCTTTTCAAACTTACTAGAATGTCTCAACCTTCTTCTCTTTAAACAGCATCTTACCCTTATCAGGGCTTTTTCTTTTATTTCCATGTGCCACAAGTAATTGTTTCACCTCATAGGAGAAGTCCAGGAATGGAATTACATTTGGTGCAGGTTGGGCATTTTAGGAGTAATTGCATATGCAAAATAGCTGATTTAGAATCTGTACTAAAATAAGCAAGCAAGAAGATTGGTATAACTTCAAAGCAGATCCTAAGAGAAGCTTGTGAAACAGAAATTCCTCTTTGGCAGACAAAGGCATATCTCAATACCTCAGCAAGCTACACTGTGCTATGACCCTTCCCATAAACATTGGCCAGGAGACTAAGACTTGATTAGTGATTTTGGGTGCCCAAGTTGAGATTTTTAAAGAGTCCTCATTTTCAGAAAGTGTTGAAAACCTTGCAAATCTGTGCATATCACAGCTCTTCAAGGTGCTTTACAGCAAGCACTCAAAATCACAGGGCACGGTTGAAAGCTCTGCCCTTGCCCACACTGTGAAGATCAAGAAATGAACTTCACTGAGAGCAAAAGTGACAGACACAATAGCATAGGTAGCAGAGTGGCATTTTAACCATGGCTCAGTGTTGGAATACATGCAGAAACAACAAGAACACCGATCCCTTTCAAGTCTACAGCTTGCACTGTTGCTGTGCCCCATGGAGCTGCATTTGTGGGCAGGATGATGAGAGGCATATTCTATTTTGTCTTGTGCTTAATGCACAACAGTTAGGTTGATGTGAATGAGCCAGAAGGAAGAGCAGATTTTTAACACTATGTTAATCGGAGATGCTTCTGGGGGGAGTTCATAAAATGGGACTGCTTAATTTAAGTTCTTAAGGTGAATTAAGAACTTAGAAGTATTATATGAAACATAGAGCTTTCACTCTAATCAAATACCCTAGGAAATGCATGATAGAAGCCTCTACTTAGTCAAATACATTTTTGTTTCAATGGTTAAATAATATTAATTCCTTCCCTCTAGCCAAATGGCCTGGGAAATGTGCTGACGATCACTGACTTAACTCTTCCCCAATATTTAAAATTAGTAATAATTTTAAAAATAAATTATATATTTAAAAACAACAATGAATTTACAAACTATATAATGGCAATGAAAAATGGGTTTGCCTCCTCCAGAACTCATCAGCCCTTCAGAGATGAAATGGCTACAGATGACTGAAAGCCTGTAGACATTACATTAAACAGGCAAGGAGGGACCACAGCTGGACTTAAGGAGTTCTGAAAACTTGAGGCGACTGGAGATCGACAGTCATTCTCTCAATTGCAAGGTGACAACTGCATCTTCCCACCACTGTGACCCAGCTCGTTAGAGAAAAAGCACCTACCTTGCCATTAGAAGTAGCAAGACTTGTACTAAAGGCATTTAGAGAATAAGGTATGAAACAACTGTACTAAAAAAAAAAACACCAAGAAGCTCTCACAAGTTTACTGAGCATTTTATTTTTATTGGGACCATTTTTTTCTTTTTAGACCAGGAAAACCTGAACTTCAACAGATTATACAAAATCATCACAACTTCACTACACCTTATTTTTTATTTCCTCAAAGAAACAGGATGGATTTCCTACAGTGCATTAACAATCATAAATTCATGACTAGGAACCATCTTTTACCATTTGTAAATCAGAAAGGGAAATATTTGCATTAAACAAGTAAGAACAAAAATCAGATCAGTAGATAGAATAAAGTTTATTCATTCAGCCAGCATTGAATAGGAAAGGATAAAGACAAAATCTTCTCAGTGTAGAAAAGCACCAGCCAAAAGTTGAAAAGTTTTTTTTTTTTTTTGTTTTGTTTTTTTTTTTATATCGTTTATTGTTTGGCTGTGTACATCTTAGGCCCACTTGTTCCTATCGGTTTGACGTGGACCAAGCCAACTACCTTTTCAATTGTTTGGACACTGGGATGAGATCTTTATCCCCATGGAGCTTGGGACTAACAAGTTCAATCACCCACGGAGCCTTAATTTACAAATGCAAACAATTGCACCATGAATAGCCTCAAATGGGCCCTACAGCCAAATCAACCTGCAGCCAAACCACAAACAGAACCAAGTGCAAATCTGCATTTCTGCACTATCACCAAGACCTGCTCAACAACCAAACAAACAAAAATCTACACACTGCCTTCAGTCACATCTATTTTGATCAACTGTGTAATTAGCAAAGCCAAACAACCTGCAAAAACCTTGACTGCCCCATACCAATATGCACAACTGGAACAATACCTCAGCCTCATCGCACGCAATCGGAGCAACCCCAAGACTGAATGCATGGTTCAACTTGAAGCGTGTGGCTGCTTACTGCTAATGGGTGTTTGAAAGTTTAGAGATTCACACAGCAGTCTCCATCTGTCCTTATCTAAGCATACATTAAATGTTTCTCTCCCTACCTCCTGCCTACTCCAACACACACTTTTTATTCCTGAGCTTTCTTTTCCTGCTTCTGTTCGTTCTTCTTCACTACCCTTCAGGAACCTGCAACAGTACACAAAAGAGAAGTGGAGCTGAGTGGCAGTAAATTGCACCCCCGCCTAAAACTATAAAATAATGTACTAAGAGGGAAAAAAAAATCAAAATGCATGTGCACAAATGCACAGACCCATCTAAACCTATGCACAGGATGGGGAAGCTTCCAAATGCTAGGCAGAGAGAATCAAACATAAATTAAGGATAATCTCTCCCCAAGAGAAAAATAGAGCCATGTCTCTGACCTACCAGGTGACCAGTCAGACTGTCAGGAAATAAAGTAACACTGTGCCTGGGAAACAGAAGTGCAGACACTTTGACACTCCCCACAGCCAAGTTACAGAACAAAAGGAACCACAAAAAACTCATCCCCAAACTCAATAGGTGTGTAGCCTAAATGCAAACTACAGGGAAACTGCAGGTTAACAAATGAAACATCCAGATAACTATTACAAGGATGCCACCCTTCCACATGACTCCCGACTAAGCAAACAACAAAAAAATTTGGAGCTAGGACCAGATCCCTATTTACAGAGGGGTCTGACCATTCCAGAGAGGGAAAAAAAGACTCACTGAAACTTCTGCCAATCACTTACTAGAAACTAAGGCAGGGAGGTCACTGTGTGCAGCCACTTCACTTCAGCTCTTGTTTCATACCGGTCTTCTTCTTCTCCCATATCCCTGGTCCATTGCCTGTCTGCTGTTTCTCCTTTGGAGTACTAGAAAACAAAGCGCTGGGTAGGAGACTAGGGAACTGAGGATGGCTATAAAAGCAGAAATTCTGCCTATTTTAGCTCTTATCAACAAAGGCTCCTTGATCCGCCTTCCATCCGCAGGGTGGGCAGAGAAGGCATCTGGCGACTTTTGCCAAAATGCGGGGCAGTGGCTCACAGGGAGATGGGAGAGGACTCTGGACCCAATTGCTATGGCAACAAAATAAACTGAAACCTGGAGCCCTGCTTAAAGGGCGATGCACCCTGGCAACAAAGGGCTACTGGTGCATAAAGCCACAAGAACAAGCTACAAAGACCTAAGCCCCAGCTGAAAGGGGGATAAGGTGGTTACAATCAAAGGGCCAAGTTGCACCATGCTGCGCAATCAGTTAGCCATCAGAAGATTAGAACTCCCAACTGCAACACTGGAGCAGAGACCAGAAAAATCTCCAATTTTTGGTTTAAAAAAATTATCCCCAAATCCACATTTTTCTGTGATTAAAATGAAACACTACTAGATATATATCTATATATTAGTGGCGTTTCATTCTAATTACAGAAAAATGTGGACTGGGGGTTACTTTTTTTAAACTGAAAATTGGGATTTTTTTTAAATTAGAAAAAAACCAGGATCCCTGATGAGCAGTACCACCCCCACTAGAAGTTACCCATGTATGACAACAGAAGGAGGTAATACCTGTTTGTAACGAGGTCCCAGACATCCAAAAATTTCATGACTTGCTTATCACGTGGTGAACAGCTTGGGGATGCAACTTGAAGAGAGAACAAGACATTGTGTCCAAAGTCCCGGATTAAAACCTGCAAAGACCTGAATGCCAGCTGACAGGTGCCTCATGCAGTCTCGATCAGGGGTGACAGCTGCCCCGTGTCTGGAGAACAAAAGGGCTGCAAATTCAGCCTCCTGTCATAGAGCCAACAGAGCTCAAAGGGCTAAACGAGTCTTCATCTCCCAAGGCCATGGTGGGGCACAGCCCTGTTTACAGGCTGCAGAGGGAGGCCTTCTCAATAGTGCCAAGGGTAGCAGAACAGAGGAGCAGAGACCTGGACCCCAGTTACAGAAAGTCACTAAGCCCAGGGTTTCCAATGTGCTCAGTATCCTCCAGAAGCCTGCAACCTTCCCTATAATCATCTCTGGCCAACCTCACCAAGTGGAACAACATCCAGACATTCAAGGGGACCTGGACCCTGCTTATGGGCTGCAGGCCGCAGAGTGGGGTGGACGCAGAAGAACAGCTGGCCAAGTGCCATGTCACTCATCTCCAGGGAATCAGGTATGGAATAGATAATATAGTCTTCCCACAAGAAGGATGGTAGTAGCACTTCATGTGAGCTAACAAGTAGCCAAAATAACATGCTAGCCACCCAAAAATCGGGGGCCTATGACCTGTACCCACAGATACAGGAAGGTTGCATGCCCTAAAATATTAGTGGGAAGACGAGGGGGTCCTAATGCTCCTCTAGACCAGCAGGCACAGAAATTTATAGTAGTGCTTAACCCCCTAGGTGAGGAGGTGGGAGGATAAATCTACAAGGGCACAGCAAGCCCCTTTTCTGGCACTGGGAAGAAAAAGTATGCTGCAGTGATTTTAAGAACAAAAAGAAAATAACAAACGCTTTCATTCCCAGGCACTCCTCTCTCTCACTATACACATGCTGACAAGAGAAAAAGAGTGTTCCCAGGTCAGAAAAGAGCTCAGTGCAGCAAACAGCTTGACCTCCAGCCTCACACTGGAAAATCCTCCTCCACTCCCAGAGGGCAAGAAGGCTGAGACCGGCACTCTCCTTACAGGGCATGGTCCAACTGACTAGCCAGACAGCCCACAAGGGCAAAAGGAAAAGGCCCAGAACCCTGCTTACAGGGCGGAGGTCTCTCAGGCCAGCCAAAGGCTCGCCCACACAACCCTCAAGTGTGCCAGGCTGCTGCCCCTCCACTTCCACCTCCAGAACCTCCTCCTGAGGTTCTGGTTGATTTTTTCCCCCCGCCTTTTTGTTTTTGGTCACACCATCCACAGCCCCACAAAGTCCTGGGACCTTCTGGTCAACATCCTCCTGGCCCTGGCCAACTGGGCCCTGTACTTGACCAGGAAGGTGCCCAGAGACTATGGGGCAGCTTTCCTCTCATTTGTCCGAGCACGTTTCTTGGCAGAGCACCAGTGGGCGGCATCCATTGGATGCTTGGATGCTTTTGAGGACCGGTGGGTGTGGCCCAAGGGGCTCTGCTCGGTGTCCCCCTCCGGAGCACTTACTTTCACTTTTTTAATACTTTGACCCCCATGTCACTCCTATCCTGTTTTTTTCCTTAGTTGTCCCACAAAATCAGTTTCATACATCCATTAGCCCCCACTATATGGGGGCTACTAGTTTACCGGGTGGGCCTTAGAGCATGCAGTAATTTTGGGCTCTAAGCAATGGTGAAATAGACAGGCCAGCCAAAGGAAAGAGCTGTCACCAAAGGCACATTGGGACCTGGACCCTGCTTATAGGATGGTCCACAGCTCCGCAAAATCTAACCTCCACCAAGAAAAGGCACAGGACTCGCACCTTCATTACAGGGTGGCCAAGAGGTTCAGACATGCTGTACCAGGCATAAATGCGGGAAGAACAGATGCTGGGATGCAGGGAATGGAGAGGAGGCCACAGGCTTTAACCCACATTACAGGAAGGTCACAAAGCTCTGGATTCTAAAGAGTTTGCTGTCACCCCACAAGACTTGGCTGCTGTCTGCAAGGCCGTCCTGCTGCACAATGCTGCAGACTGCTCAGTCTCTCTCAGACCAGCAGAAGGAGGCTACGACAACCTGGCAAATTGGCTCCTCTCTGACTGGCTGGCTATGGCAGTGGACTTGGCATCCCGATTATGGGACATCCAATGCTACTCACATTCAAGTCACCTGTTGTTCTCACATGGCCAGAGGTAGCACGCACCCTGCTTACAGGAGGCTGCGCTGTCAGCACCCACTTCTGGCAGCTGGCCTGGACCCGATTACAGGGCAGTTGTGCAAGACCACCAACCACGTGGATGGCCTTTAGATATGAGGTGGCAGTGACATACACCTTGCTTACAGGGTTGTCTACCTTCTACCCAACTGCAGCAGAAGCACAACAGCATCAAGGGCAGAGACCTGATCTGGGTTATAGGGAGCTCGCCAAAGGCTCACGCAGCCAAAATTTGGCTAATACTCAATTGAGACCTAAAGGGAGGGAGGTTGCTCTGTCCAGAGTCCCTTGCCTTCACATAGTTTCTCTGGCTGGCTTTCCTCCTGCCTCGCCCCTTCTCTGCTGCTTCTCCAGGCCTTGTCCAGGGTTTTCCTCTGCCAGGTGTTGAAGTTCAGGGTCATCATGTTGTACTTGCTGGAACTGGGTGGGACTGGTCACCCAATTTGGGCATAGACCTAGAGAGCTCTCAGTTGGGGCTATGGGCAGTGTTTCTCCGAGCCATCCTTCACTACTACATACTTTCTTCTGCTCCTTTTCAGTGGTTCTCACCCTCTCCAGGACTCTATATATTGGTTCCCATTCCCTTCCAATAATCATTTCGCAGGACAGTGTTGGGGCTAACCCTACCTTAAGCTCCTCCTGGTATTCCATTACCCAGAGGAGCACATAGCAGCCTTCAAAATGCATTTCCCCTCCCAGGATACATGTCGTCATGATTGGCTCAGCCCGATGGACCCCGCTCGTTGGAGCCAAGTCAGCTCTTAGGAGCGACTGTGAACACCCTGTGTCTAGTGGCTCTTACTGACTGCTCTCCGATCCAGGCCATGACAACTGGTGCTCCCAACCCTTGACCTGAACCCTGTCTGTGAAGCTGCAGCCCATGGGTTCGCCACGCTCCTCTTCCTGATGCCTTTCCCTAAATGAAGGAACCAGGTTGACGGACTTACTTAAGGTACTGAAGCCTTGAGGACATTCTTTAGCCATATGTCCTGTCTTCCCACAGTGGTATGACCTTTAGGGGGCTTGGTTTCCATTCTTCTTCACGTGGGATATTCATAGTAGGAGGCCTAAGACCTTGGCTGTGGCCCCCTATCACCTTCAGATACTGCATAGGCCTCCACAATTCTGAGGGTTTCCTTACAGCCATGAGGCTGTTGTCGGTGTACCCACTTCTGTGTATCCTCCTCTAGATCCCACATGAATTGTTCTAACAGTATTTGATCCAAGACCCCATTTCTATCATAACAGTGAAGAGGGAGCCACTTCTTTAACCTATCTCTGAGTACTTGCATAAGGATACGGGGCTGCCTCTCTTTGCATGTTTTCCAGGCCCAGAATGCTAACCTATGATTTTTCTGGTGTTATCTTGAGACGGTACAAGACCTTGACAGTCTTGTAGTTTCATGCGTCTTCTCTAGGCAATGTCTGATATGTTGCCTGAGCCTTATCAACTAATAATGCTCCCAATTGATGAGCCCACTGGGAGCAATCCAAGCCCACCTGTATGGCTGTTCGCTTAAATGATTCTATGCAGGCTTCTGCATCATCTTCCTTAGTCACCTGTGGCATTTTGAATAAGGAAGAATTTCTC
>NW_005842336.1:517200-573344 GCF_000455745.1 Alligator sinensis | reverse complement strand
TGCTGCAAGGCACCTTGCCATTGCTGCAGGTTTTAAACCTGACCAATGGCTTGCAAGGCCTGCCCCAACATTTCTGCGTGAGAGATCCCTGTAGGATCCATGCTGATCTATCCTGGGTCGGATCACTGATCCTCCCGTTCCCAGCCAATGCACCATTGTAACGCTCCCGCTTATCTGAGGGTGAGTTCTTCTCGAGTCCCCGCCAAGTTAGGCCTCCCCTTAACTCGCCTGCCATGACTTTGATGATATACAATTTGATAGGAGGGGTTCAGTATTGTCCAATACAGGGGCCCCACTTGGGGATCCGAGAGTGTCTGATGAAGGGGGCTCTACCTCCCCTATACCCCCAGCTACACACCAGATGTTGGTGTCAAGACAATGGACTGATGTTGGATCCTGGCTCGATCCATGTTTTGACCTAAGAAGCAATTCCAAAGGCACTTCCTAGCCTTGTCCGGATTGCTCTGTTGCTCCCTTGCCAACAAAGGGTTAATCTTGAGCTTAAGCCCAGACCTCAGAACTCTGCCGGTCCCAGGCAGCCTTTTCTCAAAAAAGGAAAAAAAAAGCCGAAAAAGAAAGAAACAAAGAGGAACCTAATTCCTATGTTCATTGTCTCTATTCTGGCTGATGATCGTCTCAGCCTGCCGGCAACACTGCCAGCTCACTCAAGCTGCTGGGTTTTGTTTAGTAAATGAGGCTTCACTCCCTAGCCTTGCGAACACAAAGCCTATACTGCTCAGTATATATTGAGACCTCGGGCTCCAACACCTCTCTGCCTCAGTGTCCTGTGCCTGCTGCTGCCATAACTGGCACAGAGGCAGGCTCTCCACTCTCCTCCCCAGCACTCTAGGTGTCTTTTCAATCTCTCGCAGCAGCGCCAGGGGCTGATGTCATCAGCCCAGTGCTGCCTAGCTTGATTGACAAGTGGCTTTTAAACCGCAGTGGTGGTGTCGCGTGTCGTTGCTGCCCTGCCACTTCCTGCTCCCACGGTGAGTTTTGTGTTTTATTGGGAGTTTGTTCAGCCCATGCAGGTTTTGGGTCTTGCTCATGGGGTCTTTCAGACCCCTTTCGTTACAGCAGGATTTGCGGCTGAAGCCTCAGGCGGCTGGTCCAACCGCACAGCAAAGTCGAGCGATGTCTGCCATTAATCAGCAGGGATTCAGCATCTTGGGTGATCAGCCATTAGGCATTCAGCATGCGGTGATTCCAAAAGAACCACTGCAGAAATGAAAAAGGGCAGTGGGTGGGGGCAACTTGGATGTGAAATGACAGGAGAGAGGAAAAACAGTGCAGAGAGGAAGGATGAACTTGGAGGTGAAAGAGATCAGGCACCAAGGAGGTGGCTGGTTCATCAATTTTATTTGTCTCTTAAATAGCAGGTCAGCTCACACCTGATTTTCTGTCATCCTCTCTGCTTCTCCTTCTGGCGGCCATGTAGCTTGACCCCTGAAGGGGACCCGTTTTGTGGGATTTGCAGCTGAAACCTCAGCTCTACCTGGGAGGCAACAGATCCTTGGCACCAAGGAGGTGGCTGGCCTGTCAATTCCATTAGGCTTGTGCTTCCCAGTGCCCTTGAGAGGACACAGGGCCCTTGAAATGGCCATCAGTGCTTGACCTCCCACAGAGCTAGGCAGCACCACTCCACAGCTCGGGCTTCGGTGTGTGAAAGACTGTCAGTGTTTGACACCTTTGTAAGCAGGGCAGCACTATATGGCAGCTTGGCAAGATAGCCCCGAGAACAGGCAGCAGAGGCCTTAATGTATTTGCCTGCTGCAGACCCAAATGGGGCCTTAAGGGAGGACTGCGGATGGAGGCTCATGGGCCTTGCCTGCTGCCAACCCAAGGGAATGGAGCAGACTTCCAGCCCTGACTGCTGATCACCGGTGCTTGACAGACTACGAACCAGGCAGCACCTACCGTGGTTCAGGACGTCACTCACTACAGCCTAACACAGTAATTGGCCTGAAGAGGGGCTGCAGAGGCTCAAGAGGCTCCACGGCTCTACCTCACCTTGTCCACACAAGCCGCCTGGGGCTTGATGGTCGCTCTCTGCCAGGCAGCCCCAAACCCGCTAGGGTTTGCTACAGATTGCACCGAGGGTAGTTACTCCTAGCAACTCCTGCCAACAAAACACAGGCAGCGGGAGCCCAGGCCTACGAAGCACAGCTTACTTTGCCTTTCCTCCGCCGCCTCATGACGGCGGCCCACTCTTCTGCACAGCAGCCCCGCCGTGGGCACAGGTAGGCTTCCCTCCACCTTCCCCGCGACACCTGAAAAAGAAGTAAAAATCCCGTGGGCGAACAGAAGAAAGCCTGCGCTCAGCGCTGTGCAGCCTGAGGTTTGGCTGTTTGGTGGGGAAAGCCAAGTGGCTTTGCCGGGGGCCTCCCTGCTGAAGCCCACCTTGACGAGCTCATCACAGCACCCGCTGCCTGCCCTCACCTTCCCCGGCTCCGTCCCGCCTCAGGCAATGCCAGCGGCTGCTGCCTCCTGCTGCCGCCTCCGTGCCCGGCCCGGCCCGGTCCGGTCCCTTCCTTCCTTCCACGCGGGCGGGCGCACGGGGCCACGGTTCAGGCTTGGGGCGGTTTCGTGGACACGAGCTTGTGGTCGGGCTGAGCGCGGCCGCACGTGTCTCCCTGGCCCGGCTCAGCGGGTGGGCGCTGAGCCCCGCTCCCGCGCGTGGCTGCGGGGCAGGGTGGTGGCCCGAGGTGGCGCAGGGCTGAGGGGTCCAGGCTCGTATGAAGCTTGGGGCTGGACAGAGCCAGCAGCGGGAGCAGGGTGGGGCTGCTGCACAGGAGAGCGGGCCGCCCTCACGAGGAGGCAGAGGAAAGGCAAAGTAAGCTGTGCTTCGCGCAGGCCTGGGCTCCCGCTGCCTGCTTTTTGTTGGCGGGAGTCGCTAGGAGTGACTACCCTCGGTGCGATCTGTACAGTAATTCTCTTGCAACCACCCCAGATGGTGAGTCGCTTGCTGGCTCTCCGGGAGTGACGCGCTGGAGATTGGACCAGCCACTGTAGAGGCCGATTCAGGCATAGACCTAGAGTGAGTGACCAGTCTTGCTCAGTTCCGGCAAGCACAGTGTGATGACCCTGGACTTCAACGCCTGGCAGAGGAAGACCCTGGAGAAGGCCCGTTGAACAGGGACACCTGGTATGTGGTAAGAAAAAATCTTCTACATCGTATCCAGAGGAGCATGGGGGCTGGGAAGGAGGTAGCCCAGCTGGTGATACAGGGAATAATTCAACTAGCATATGGCTATAACCCTAGAGGCCTTATGTAGGTCCTCCAGGAAGAATGGGAGAAGCTGGTAGAGCCGAGTATTGGGGCAGAAGGGCATAGGCAACAGTTACAAGAGCACCTGCAAAAAACACAGCAATTGGCCAGTGAGAATTTGAAAGAGGCTCAACAAAGGCAAAAGATACAACGTGATGAGTATTTTTGGTTTGGGTGATAAGGTCCTGGTCAAACTTCCCTTGACTGCGAGCAAGCAGCTCACACAATGGCAAGGCCCCTTTGAAGTGGCCTGACAGGTGGGACCAGTAGGTTATGAGGTCTTAAAGCCAGGACATAGAAAAGAGCGACAAATCTACCACAAATCTCTTGAAGGAATGGAAAACGCCCCAAGGCTGGATGGCTACGCAAGAAGACGGAGCAGAAGATTTGGAGGTCCCAGGATTCGAGCCAGAAATTGCGGGAGCAGCCGTGGCCTCTAGTCTGTTTCGGAGAAGAACTTTTCCTTCCTCAGAGAAAAGAATTGGAAAGACTGGTTCAGTCTATTAAGGATGTCTTCAGGGAAGAACCGGGACATGCTAGAGGGCTGGAGTGTGTCATTAAAACACCGATGGGCACCTTGGTTAGGGAAAGTTGGAGGCCTATCCCCCAACATCTACATCAAGAGATACAAGCGGAACTAAGGAGGATGGTAGAGCAGAAGATTATACATCAATCCCGCAGTCCGTGGTGCAGTCCCATTGTGCCTGTAGCTAAACCTAATGGTTCGCTACGTCTTTGTGTTGACTTTCAGAAACTGAATGCTCTAACAACCTTTGATGCATTTCCCATGCCACACATTGCGCATGAATATAGATATAGAACGAATACAGGAATGTATAAAAATAACTAACACGTTATTACCAAAGATTCATGCCTTCCCAACAAATATGGGAAGTCAGTTTCATAACAACCCTTGATCTATCAGAGAGGTACTGACAGATCCCCATGCCCCTAGAGATTGCACGAAAACGGCCTTTGGGACACCTTGGGGACTATGGGGACTTTATGAATTTTTACGTATGCCATTTGGACTCAGCAGCGACCTTCCAGATACGCTTTATTGGCAACGGCTGTGGACTTGGCCTCCTGATTACAGGATGTCCAATGCTACTCACAGCTGGCCTGGACCCCAATTACAGGGCGGCTGAGTTGCACAAGACCACCCACCAGATGGATGACCTTTAGAAATGAGATGGCGGTGACACACACCTTGCTGACCTTGACTTGGGGGCTGAGGCCTTGTTTAGCCCTTTGGGTTCTGTGGCTTCCATGACAAGAGGCTGAAGTCATGACCCTTTTGTGCTCCAGACATGGAGCAGCTTTGACCCGTGATTGAGGCTGCCTGGGGCACCTGTAAGCTGGCATTCAGATCTTTGCAGGTTTTTCTCCTGGCTTCATGCCCCAGCAGGGAGCACTGCCCTGTAAGCAGGGTTGCCGGTGTTTCTGGTCACTTTTTATGGTGGCACCCTAGCAGTTCTGTCCAGAGTCCTGGCCCATCTCACTGCACTTCTGGTTGGCCTCAATGTGAGTAGCTGAGCCTGCAGATGTCTGCCCTCTCCCGTTTCTGTGGACAGAGGACAGAATGGCAACAGGTTCACGTAAGGGTAAAAGAGGGAGAGAAGTTGGGGCCTGTAGACCCATCTTCCACTACGCTGACTTAAATCCTGTTTCTCTCTTGTTCTTTATGCTCCCAGAAGGAGAAGCCGCAAAGATGACAGACAAATAGGAGTTAACTGATAGCCAGGGCAGAAAACCATGCCAGCCCACCAGGAGGCAAAGGTAAGAGAGTTTGGGTAAAGACTAGGGATCACTGGTTCCTTGAGCACCATGACCTTCCTGTAACTTGGGCTCAGGTCTCTAGACTCTTCTTTTTTGCTGCCCTCAGTACTTTTCAGAAGCTCCCTCTGGCCTTCACTCCTGTAATCAGGGGCTTGACTTTGAATTGAGGTCTGAGGCCTCATTTGGCACTTTGGACTGTGGCTTCCATGACAGGAGGCTGAAGTCACAGCCTTTTTGTCCTCCAGACATGGGGCAGCTTTCACTCCTGATTGAGAACTCTTGAGGCACCTGTCAACTGGCATTCAGGTCTTTGCAGGTTTTTCTCCTGACTTCATGCCCCAGCAGCCAGCTGTCTGGAGGGAGCACTGCCCTATAAGCAGGGTTGCCAGTGTTTCTGGTCACTGTTTACAGTGCTGCCCTAGCAATTCTGTCCAGAGTCCTGGCCCATCACACTCTGCTTTTGGCTGGCCTGGATGTTGGAGGCTGAGTCTCCAGATATCTGCCCTCCCCCATTTCCATGGATAGAGTTCAGATTGGCAGCAGGTTTAGGTAAGAGTTAAAGAAAGAGAAAAGCTGCGGCCCGTAATTGTGTCCTTGAACACAATGAGTAAAATGTAGTGTTTGTCTCTCGTTTTTGTAGCCCCTGGAAAGAGAAGCAGAAAAGACAAAAGATGAGCTGTAGTCAGGTGACGAAGAGGAAAGAAAACCATGCCAGTGAAGCAAAGGTATGGGAGTTTTGTTTCAGTGACTTTTTTTTTTTGGTTGGTTTTTGTTCCATCGCCAAGCTGTACACCTTGGGATCAGTGGGCCTCAGAAGGTTGGATAACTGACGCCTTCTTATAAGCAGGATTTGTGTCTTAGATCCTGATGTTGTCATACATGGATAAGTTGTGCATAGTAGGAAGCAGCATGCACCCTGCTTACAGGAGGCTGCTGTTGGTAGCCACTTCTGGCAGCTGGCCTGGACCCCGATTTACAGGGCAGCTGTGCTGTGCAAGGCCACCAACCAGATCAAAGACCTTTAAAAATCAGGTGGCAGTGACACACACCTTGCTTACAGGGTCATCCACCTTCCACCTGACTGATGGACAAGGGCAACAGCATCAAGGCTGGAGACCTATTTCCGGATTACAGGGAGCTTGCCCAAAGGCTCATGCAGCCAGAATTTGGCTAATACATGATCAAGGCCGGAAGGCAGCACAATCATTCTGTCTAGAGTCCCTTTCTTTGCATCCTATTTTGCTGGCTTTTTGCATCCCATTTTGCTGGTTTGCTCACTGCTTGTCCTTCCTGCACGTGCAAAAAGGAAAAAGAAAAAAAAATAAGAACCCACTGCCCCACAAAAAATAGGGGAGAGACAGTCTGAGTGTAAGGCATGGAGCCAGAGGCTGGGACAAGCTGTAATGTCTCTCTGTTTGGTTCTTCCCTGTAACCCAATTGATCTGTCTTCTGTTTGACAGAGGGATGAGCAGGAGTCTCCTTGTTCAGCTACCAAACACTCAGTCAGTTGGAAATGGAAAGCCATGGGCCACAAGGCTATGGACTGAATTCATACCATGGCACAATATACAGCAGCAGAAGGCACCTGGAACCCTTCTTACAGGATGGTGCCCCCTCCCAACCACTGGCTTCCATGGCAGAAAGCCAAACGAACAGTGCGTATGACAACAGGTAAGTAAGCAAGAGGGAGGAGTGCCTGGGAATGAAAGTGTTTGTTATTTTCTTTTTGTTCTTAAAATCACTGCCGCTTACTTTATTTTCTTCCCAGTGCCAGAAAAGGCTTGCTGTGCCCTCTTAGCCTTATCCTTCCTCCTCCTCACCTAGGGGTTAAGTACTGGTATAGATTTCTGTGCCTTCTGGCCTAGGAGAGCTTTAGTGCCCTCCCAATATTTTAGGGCACACTACCTCCCTGTATTTGAGGGTACAGGTCTTGGGCCCCCTCTTTTTGGGTGGTTAGCATGTTATTTTGGTCACTTGTTAGCTCACATGAAGGGTTACTACCATCCTTCTTGAGGGAAGATTATATTATCTGTTCCATACTTGAGTCATACGTTCATAGATTGTTAGGGGCTGGAGGAGACCTTGTAGATCATCAGGTCCAGTCCCCCTGCTCTAGGTAGGAAAAGACAACTGGGGTCAAGTGACCCCACCAAGATGACTGTCTAGTCTCCTTTTGAAGATTGCCAGGGTAGGTGACTGCACCACTGCTGGAGGGAGTTTATTCCACAGTCTGGACACCCTGATGGTGAAGGAGTTTTTCCTGGAATTGATCCTGAAGCGGCCTTCCAGGAGTTTGTATTCATCATTCCTGGTCTTCCCCAGGGGTGCCTCAGTGAACTGCTGTTCACAGAGTTCTTGATGTACTCCCCTGATGTAGTGGTAAACCACTACCAAGTCCCCTCTCAGCCTTCTCTTCAGCAGGCTGAAGAGGCCCAAGTCCCTCAGCCTCTCCTCGTATGGCTTTTCTTGCAAGTCCCTGATCATAGAGGTGGCTCTTTTCTGGACCCTCACAAGACTTTCCACGTCCTTGTCCCTGGAGATGAGTGACATGGCACTTGGCCAGCTGTTCTTCTGCACCCCCACTCTCTGCCCTGCAGTCTGTGAGCAGGGTCCAGGTCCCCTTGAATGCCTGGTGTTGTTCCACTTGGTGAGGTTGGGCAGAGATGACACCCATGGATTACAGGGAAGGTTGCAGGCTTCTAGAGGATACTGAGCACGTTGGAACCCCTGGGCTTAGTGACCTTCCTGTAACTGGGGTCTGGGTCTCTGCTCCTCTGTTCTGCTGCCCTTGTTACTATTGAGAAGGCCTCCCTCTGCAGCTTGTAAACAGGGCTGTGCCCACTACCCCTGTGGCCTTGGGAGATGAAGCCTCATTTAGCCCTTTGAGCTCTGTGGCTTCCGTGACAGAAGGCTGAATTTGTGGCCCTTTTGCCCTCCAGATACGGGGCAGCTGTCACCCCTGATCGAGACTGCCTGACGCACTTGTCAGCTGGCATTCAGGTCTTTGCAGGTTTTCTCCGGCCTTCATGCCCCAGCAGCCAGCTGTCTGGAGGGAGCACTGCCCTGTAAGCAGGGTTGCCAGTGTTTTTGGTCACTTTTTAAAGCGACGAACAAGCAGTTTTGTCCAGAGTCCTGGCCCATTGCACTCTGTTTGTGGCTGGCCTGGATGTCAGCAGTCGAGCCTGCAGATATTTTCCCTCCTCGCTTTTCACAGACAGAGGACAGAGTGGCAGCACATTCAGGTAAGTATAAGAGGGAGAGAGAAGTTGAGGCTTGTAGTCCTGTCCACTGACTCTCTGACTTTAAATCCAGTGTCTGTCTGCTTTTTAAATTCCCAAAAGGAGAAGCAGAGAAGATGACAGATGAGCCACCAAGGAGAGATGAAAAGCATCTTAGCCCAACCAGTAGGAAAAGGTAAGGGAGCTTGAACACAATGTCTTGTCCTCTCCAAGTTGCATCCCCAAGCTGTTGACCATGTGATGAGTGAATCATGGAAGGTTTGGATGTCTGGGACTTCCTTATAAACAGGTCTTACCTCCTTCTGTTGTCGTATGTGGGTAACTTCTCGGGGGGTGGTGCTGATCATCAGGGATCCTGTTTTTTCTGATTTAAAAAAATCCCCAATTTTCAGTTTAAAAAAAGTAACCCCAAATCCACATGTTTCTATTATTAAAATGAAACACCACTAATATATAGATTTCTAGTAGTGTTTCATTTTAATCACGGAAAATGTGGATTTGGGGTTACTTTTTTTCTTTTAATCCAAAAACCAGGATCCCTGTTGCTCATTTTGTAAACTGGAGATATGTCACATCTCCCCTTGTTTTTAAAGGAGACTAAGCTTGAGAGTACAATGGGTGCTGTGAGCCCCCTGTAACTTGGTTTCTGGTCTCTGCTCCACTGTTGCAGTTGGGAGTTCTAGTCTTCTTGCTGATTGCGCAGCAATCTAGTCTTAGTTTTGGGAGTTCTAGTCTTAACTGATTGCGCAGCATGGTGCAACTTGGCCCTTTGATGGTGACCACCTTATCCCCCTTTCAGCTGGGGTTTAGGTCTTTGTAGGTTGTTCTTGTAGCTTTATGTCCCAGTAGCCCTTTAAGCAGGGCTTAAGCATCACACTTTGAGCAGGGATTCAGGTTTCAGTTTATTTTGTTGCTATAGCAATTGGGTCCGGTGTCCTAGCCCATCTCACTGTGAGCCACTGCCCCGCAATTTGGCAAAAGTCTCCAAATGCCTGCTCTGCCCACCCTGTGGATGGAAGGTGGATCAAGGAGCCCTTGTTGGTAAGAGCTAAAACAGGCAGAATTTCTGCTTTTGTAGTCGTCCTCAGTTCCCTAGTCTCCTACCCAGCGCTTTGTTTTCTAGTACTCCAAAGGAGAAACAGCAGACAGGCAATGGACCAGGGATATGGGAGAAGAAGAAGACCGGTATGAAACAAGAGCTGAAGTGAAGTGGCTGCACACAGTGACCTCCCTGCCTTAGTTTCTAGTAAGTGATTGCATTCAGTCTTGGGTTTGCCCTGATCGTGTGCGATGAGGTTGAGGCATTGTTCTAATTGTGCATATTGATATGTGGTACTCAAGGTTTTTGCAGGTTGTTTGGCTTTGTTAGTTAGGCAGTTGATCAAAATAGATGTGATTGAAGGCAGCGTGTAGGTTTTTCTTTGTTGGGTTGTTGAGTGGTTCTCAGTGATAGTGTAGAAATGCAATTTTGCACTTGTTTCTGTTTGTGGTTTGGCTGTAACTTGCTTTGGCTGTGGGTTGTGGGGGCAATTTGTTTGTGTTTCTAAGTTAAGGCTCTGTGGGTGATTGAAAGTGTCAATCTCAAGCTCCATGGGAACAAAGATCTCGTTCCAGTGTTGAAACGATTGAAAAGGTAGTTGGCTTCTTCAATGTCAAACTGGTAGGAACAAGTGGGCCTAAGATGTACACAGCCAAACAATAAACGATATAAAAAACTTTTCAACTTGTGGCTGGTGCTTTTCTACACTGAGAAGATTTTGTCCTTATCCTTTCCTATTCAATGCTGGCTGAATGAATAAACTTTTTTATTCTATCTTCTGATCTGATTTGTGTTCTTACTTGTTTAAAGCAAATATTTCCCTTCCAATTTACAAATGGTAAAAGAATGTGTAACAGATGGTTCCTAGTCATGAATTTATGATTGTTAATGCACTGTAGGAAATCTGTCCTGTTTCTTTGAGGAAATAAAAAATAAGGTACAGTGAAGCTGTGATGATTTTGTATAATCTGTTGAAGTTCAGGTTTTCCTGGTCTAAAAAGAAAAAAATGATCCCAATAAAAATAAAATGCTCAGTAAACTTGTGAGCTTCTTGGTGGTTTTTTTTAGTTCAGTTGTTTCGTACCTTTTGCTCTGAATGCCTTCGGTACAAGTCTTGCTACTTCTAATGGCAAGGTAGGTGCTTTTTCTCTAACGAGTTGGGTCACAGTGGTGGGAAGATGCAGTTGTCACCTTGCAATAGAGAGAATGACCGTCGACCTCCAGTTGCCTCAAGTTTTTCATGAGTCTCTTAAGTCCAGCTGTGGTCCCTCCTTGCCTGTTTAATGTAATGTCTACAGGCTTTCAGTCATTTGTAGCTGTTTCATCCCTGAAGGGCTGCTGAGTTCTGGAGGGGCCAAGCCCATTTTTTCACTGCCATTATATATAGTTTGCCCCTGTGGTCCAGTGGTCCTGGTCACTGTGGAGGGGGTATGGAGGGGGCAATGTGGGGAAGTTCAGAGCTCGGCTGAGGTTTCCCTGCCAGGTGTGCACATGACTTCTCCTGGCCTGGGGCATCAGGAAAGCCACCATCTGAGTGACTGGCAACTGTGAGCAGGTGAGGAAGGAACCTTGGGCTGTGGTGAGGATCAGGTTGAAGGGGTGGCACAGGGAGGCATGAGGTGCAGAGCTGCAGCAATCTTGCCAGCAAGTGGTGGAGCAGAACTCGGAAAAGCTGGAAGTGCTGAAGGGGCATGTCTTGGTGGAACTTATCTGCTCCTCCTTTATGCACTGCCTGTGCCTTCCTTGTGCACGATCTACCCCTTTCTCACATGGGGGCTTCGCCTGCAGCTTCCAGGCTCAGCGGCCGTCAGTGCCAGCAGTCGCAATCAATAGGTCCAGCGGGTGTGTGGCAGGAGTGGGGCAACAGGATGGGTTGCTGGGGGACCCTTCCCAGAGCAGGTGGGTTGAATAGTTATACGGGAGCTTGCCAGGGCATTGAGGGATTCCACCCGGGCAGAGGCAGGTGAGTTGGAGGAGGCAGGTATGGGGTGTAGGAGTCCAGAGACTTGGTGTGCGTGAACATATTTTTTTGTATCTCTGGCTATGGTCACTTGGATGGCAGTAGCCCTGTGGAGGCAATGGGTGGAGTTGGCTTCAGGGTTTGATTGCCTGGGATTTTAGGCAGGGAAGCAAGTGGCTGGATCACAGGCACTGGGAGCTCAAGCTTTGGAGTGTATTTTGGGGAGTCACTGCTGCATGATTTTGCCAGGTGGTTTGCCTGTGTGTTGTATGCTGTGGAAGTGGGTGGCATAGCCAGTGACAAAGGTCTCCTCCCCTCGGAAGTTTATCAGGTGGAGGTATCAGGCTGTATGTGCACCCACAAGATCAGGGGTCTCAACCCCTAGCCCCTTTCATGGATCTGAAAATTTGGCATGGGTTGAGAAAATTGTTGATCCCCTGCTTCCCATTTATGGACCTGGAGGTGGATGAAGTGGCCCTGTGCACTAGATAGTGCTGACGTGGGGTCAGGCAGCAGGTGGCTGGATGCAGGCATGCCAAGGGTGAGGCTTATGCATAGATCCCACGTGGATTCAGGACATGGACTGGCCTCCTGCTAGTCATCTGGCCTGCAGGGCCAAAAGGTTGGGTGCTGCTGCCCTAGATCAAGGGGGTCAAATGCATCAGGTCCCATGGGTTACATTAGTGTGTTCCTGGTCCCTGGGTCAGACTGGGCCTGCAAAGCAGCTCTGCACACTGGATCCAGCACATATTGCCTATCCACAATGGCCACTGCATGCAGCATGTGCTAGATAGGTCCTGCATGCTGTGTGTAGCTCATGTGCTATATCCAGCCCTGCATGTGCTGCATGTGGCATGCGGGTCAAGCTCCAGGTCCATGGGCAGCACCATTGGCCAGATGATAGGCCTCTGCCATCTGCATCTTTGACACCTGTGCCTTAGATAGCTCTGACCCTGCATGCCAGTTAATGTGTCACTGGAATGATCACTCTTCTGAGCTGTCCAGGGAGGATAGGTGTGCTGATATTAGTATGTATGACCAATAATGTAGAAGGTACATCATTAGAGGCTAAAGCAGTCTAAGAAAGCAGGTAATCTGAATAATAATTAAGCTATTTGTTTCCTGTGGTTGACTTGGTTTTCCCAAGCCTCTTGGATTTTTGTTGATTGGTTGCAGTCAGGTTTTTGATCATTAGCATTTTAAGATTCTTCCCTGACATGACCCAGGGGAGCAGCACTTGACGTGGTATGATTAGCAGTTAATTTTTAGCACCCATGGCAGTAGATAACTTCAAATTGCAGGGTAAACCCAAGCAAATTAAGTTCTAGGCCTTATTGCCATCACAGCAAACCTCCCCGTGGCATTACTGGGAACAGAATTCACCTAACCCCTATCATGGATTATTGTATCATATGCATTCAGGGTCAGATGGTGGGCAGCCCTGGTGTGGAGGGGGATGTCAGAAGCCACAATGTCTGTAATAGTCCCCACTCTGCCTGCTCAGTGAGCAAGCTACTGAGAAGGTGAGGCAGTGAGCATAAGATGTAGTGGGGCATTGCTGTGCCATCCTCTACTTTTGCTTATAGATTCTGGGCTTGGACTTTGTAGAAGTCACTACTATTGTGTTTTTTTGCTGCTTCTAAGGACATGTTATTTCCACAGTATCTGCTATGGACAGCTGTGGCATAAAAGTATTACCTCTCTCTAAGGTATTTAAACAAATATGTAGCACAAACTTGCTCCTGGAGGAGTTCCTTTTTCCAGTACATAAGCACCCTCTGCTTTCCTTGGTCTCGCTCCATACTTTATTTTCTCTCAAGCGTCTCTGTAAAATCAAAGTTTGCCAAACCTGAGCATGTTTTTTTTCTCATGTTGTTATAGATCAAGTTGTACTTACATAACTGCCTGGTATTTCTATTCTCCTCTGTGCTACTGAGACCCTGGCAACATTTGCTACTGAAAACAAATGAAGAGGAGCTTTAAATCAATGCTGCATAGAATGGCTTTGCAGGCTAAAGTGTACCACAGAGTAATTAACGGGCCCGTGTGCTTTCCAGTCGAGCAAGCAACTGCTAGCCAATGAAATAAACATGCACTGTAGATGTCTCTCTCCACTGCAGAATGGAGACGCACATATTCAAGAGCTGCAGTCACAGCAGTGTTGAGTGGAAGGGGAGGGATGAGACGGATTCTGTATGGCCCTGTACACCATTTGTTGCTGATGTGTATGAGTTACCTGCTTTGCTATGGTTTTTTTTTAAGTCCCCCCCGCTAGTTGAATATCTTGGGTACAGGGCAGCTCTCCAGATCTGAGCTTCAACTACCAAATCTTTATTCCTGTTTAAGTGTATGTTCCCCTTTAGAAAAGGGTAAGAGGCCTTTGTGATACTCCTCTCTGAAATCCTTTTAATGTCTTTGGCTTTGGGTACTACTGCTGCATATATGTCTTTCCTGCTTTATGTATATCATCCTTAGCACATTGCTTCCACAATACCACTTTTTCTTTCTGTTATTTGTTCTTCCTGCATACATAAACATGTTCCCTCTTTATCTTTTGTTCCATCCTTCTATCTCACTGAGCATCTCCACTGTGTTTTATAGAACCCAATATTGCACTAACTTTCCTGTATCCATCTTGCATCATTGTGGCCCCTTTAAGCTGTACACTCTACATCCAAATGATTAAAAGGTCGTCATCTCTAGCCCTTAAAGCTTACACTTTAAAGCTTGAAACAAAACAGTTACTTTGAGATGCCTATGCAAAGATGCCCTTTATGACTGGCTGGTGATCGTGTGGTTTGCTTTTTTACTTCTGTGAGTACTGAAGTCATTTGCAAAGTGAATCTTTAACTAAAATAAGAAAGATTGAGAGTCTGTTCATATTCCCACTGGCAAAATCCACCCCCCCCCCCCGACTTCATTAGGTACAGAAGCACATCCTTATAACATTTCTTTTCTCACTTTAAGTTGTTGTAATGAAATATCTATAGTATTTTGTGTCAAATTTTTCAGGAATCAATGGCTGATTCACTCCTGTCTTATTTACATGTGAAGAAAGCATGCTTCTTACTCCAGTCTAGAATTGGTAAACCTCATCTTGCAGTCAATAAATGCAGGATTTTATCTGGATTGCTCCACTCTCCCCACACCCATCACTTTCTCCCTTCCTCTAAAGAATGGAATGATTCACATATTATAGTAACCTACATTTGGGTTGGCACCACTCATAAGCTATTAATAGATGACAGTGTCACCCTGTTCTCTTTACTATTCAATACAACTTGCATTTTTTTTAGACAAAATGTTCTGCTGGGTTGGGGGGTGGTTTAGTGAAGCAG
Source organism: Alligator sinensis (assembly GCF_000455745.1). Taxonomy (NCBI): domain Eukaryota; kingdom Metazoa; phylum Chordata; order Crocodylia; family Alligatoridae; genus Alligator; species Alligator sinensis. The sequence continues at coordinate 558,721 of NW_005842336.1, read as the reverse complement.
TAATCAGAGGTGGAACCCTTCTGCCTTGGATTATTTTTCAGGCTTTGGGACTAATGTGACAAAGCACCTTGGTTGGAGTGAGATTTTGATGCCCAGATTGAAACAGTTTAAAGAGGCCAAGATTCCTGAAAGTGCTGACTACTGTTCTTCTCCAAATGAGACCTGGTCCTAACTACCCTGTACCTGTTCTGTGAGTTAGGAGAACACTTCAGTCTCCTCAGTGTCTGTCTAGCACTTAATTCTCCTGTTTTCCTTTTGATTGCTAAAATAGTGGGTAACAATAACATTTTTGTGTAACAAGTTAATCAGAGACAGAAAATACTGTAACTAGTGTTCAGTACAATCAATGGTGTCTTCTCTGGAGCACATCACAGCTGCTCAGATTTGGGTCCTCAGGAGGAAATTACTGCAAACTGGCACATGGCTAATCTGAGATGCTGAAGAAGTTGAAAGGTTCTCTTAGGAGCACTGTCATGTTTGCTAGAGAAGTTTATCCTTGATTGCATAGTGGCAATACTGCTTGTGAAGGAAGTGCAACTGGAAAAGAAATAGAGGGGGAGGAAAAAGAGGAAAGGAGGTTACAATGAATGCTGTAATGCAGTTAGAATAATGACCAATCCATGAAATTTCAGAGATACCAGGCCAAACTCCTCTCCTCTCCTCGCCAGGCCACTCTCCTCTCACACCAGTGAAATGCATATTATGGATGTTGTGCATGGAGTCTGTGATCCATGCACAGGCTCCTCGAAATAGCTGTGGATACAGACATGGAAGCTATGCCAAAAGTATCAGTAGGTTCATCAGTAAAGGTTGCGGCTTGGATCCAAATCCAAAATTGAATGTCCACAAAGTCAAAGTGAGGTGTGCAATTAGATGATCCAGTTCATATCTGCTACAGAGACACACCTGAGTTAGCATTCTAGTTTGGACCTGCCTGCGGCTTTGAATGTCCCCACAATTCAAGAATGGGATGCGTCTTGTTGTTCTGTACCTTGCATGCCTTTACACGGCTCAGATCTGAAAGTACCCTTCCTCAGCGTATTGAAAGAGAGAGTGGGGGGTGGGGGTGCATGTGTGTACATGCATGCATGGAGGTGTGCAAATGTTTTCTCAGTTGGCTGTTACAATTTGGACCTATCTTTAACTAGAAATCCTCTATTAACAAAGTAATTTAAACAACTTGGCTTCAGATTTTTGGCTAGTGAAAATTGCCTTTGCTTAAGTAAGCTGGTGCTAATTTACACCAGGGAAGATTGTGGCATCATTATTGCCAACCCCATTTTAATCATGTGAACTGTGTCTGCAGCATTATGTTAACCTCTGTTTTGCTTTTCCTTTCCTTCCCTTTTTTTTTTGGGGGGGGGGGGGGGGGGGGGGGGGTGGAGTCCCCCCTCCAGCCAATCTCACCAGGGCTGTCCTGGGGGGGCAAATTGGGGCAACTGCCCCGGGTCCCGCACTTTGGGGGCGCCATGGAGCTGGGCAGAGTGTCATGGCAACTCTGTGCTGCCACCAGCTTCACGTCTGGCCACTTGGCAAACCCCACTCCCTCCCACCGAATCCACCGCTGAATCCAGGGCCTCTGGCCGCTTGCCACCTTTCCCCCCCCCCCCCCTTCTGCCTCCTCGCGTCTGGGGGTGGGGCCACGCAAAGGCTGATTTGCCCTAGGCCCCACACCCTGCTCAGATCATCTCTGAATCTTGCTGACCGGGAAGCAGCTGCAGTGCTCCTGGAAGTGGCTGCAGCACTACATCCAGCGCTCCCACTCCCCGGCCGGTGCTCGCAAGGGAGGCACTGGTGCTCCCACCTGCCCCCCCTGCTCATCACCTAAGCAGGGAGCACGGCTGGTTAGGGGGTGCACCACTGCTCTCAAAGGGTGCACATGCACCCGTGTGCACCCCCTACACATTGTCACTGGTCTGCAGTATGAAAATGACTGACTTGTAGATCACCATGTAACAGCTACAGGTAGAAGGGGAGAGGAAGAGAAAGATAACAGTGGGAAAGTGAGAGAGAGCAAGATTAGCATGAGCTTAAGAGCTGTCCAAAATATTTCACGGAGAAAAAGGAGTTTTCAGGGAATGCTCTCAGAATGTCAGAGCCGGTTTCAGAGCTTGCTGCACAGAGCATTCTTTGCAGTGTGTTATTTTGAACATCCTTTGATAGAGAGGATGAGTGTCTTGGTTGGAGCAGTTGCATGGTTGCTTATAATTGCTGTTCTTTCTCCATTCTGATAGCTCACTTCTTATTTCCTTTTTATGCTGCTCAAATAACATCAAAACGAAGGAAAACTACTTGGCTTATCCCTTCTCCTATAAAACATACCACCATTTCCATCTGATGTGTTCAGCTTTGGGATGCACCGCAGCTGTGCTGATAAAACAGTTTTATTCATGACCTCTATATCAGCAAAGGTCCTGCCTGACCGGTTCCTGGAGGCACCATATTGACAGTGTCTCCCATACATCCTAATAAAACTATTGTGGCCACCTATGCTGAGAAGAACACGGCTGCTTCCCCTGCCCCTCTGCCTGCAGTGCAATCGATACAGCATAGCAGGAAGGGTCAGAGTATCCCTGATGAAAAATCTATCATTAAAACCAATGTTTTATTAATGGCAAACAAGTTGCACTCCAAGAACTTCAAGGATAATTTGACCTCTGGGCTTTAGCTGGATAATGTTCATACAGGGGAGCAAAGGGTATGCGGCTTAATTTGCTCTACAAAGTTTTGCTAGTCTAGCTCTGTTGGCTAGAAGTGTGAGAAGATTACAAATCTTTGCCGCCATGGCAGTGATGGTAAATCTCCCTGTCTTGTCTCGGTTGCACCAACAAACGATGACTTCTGTTTGGAGTCTCGGGGAGGTGGCCTAGCTGTGCCAGCAGCGAAACGCCTCTTGCTGCCTCACACAGTATCTGCATGACAGAGAGTTGCTACCATAGCTTGTCACTGCTATGACAGCAGCAGTTCTGTACTGTAGACATGTCCTAAAACTGGTACTTTGCAATTGTATCTCGTGGGACTTGAAACCTGTTTTTTGTGAGCACAACAGCTCCTTCAAAATCACCCTGGCAGGGTAAATGGGCTTTAAAGAATAAATGTTCTAGAGCCATATTAATGTACATGAGGATTAAATCCATTGTGCCCTGATTTACCACCAGTGCATAATTTCAGTTTTGCCTGGGTTTGATTCTTTTGGAATCAATATAATCAGTAATATCGGGGTGAAACTGGAGTCACAGAGTGGATTAGGCCCATTATTGTCCAGCCTTGTAAATCCTCGCTCAGGTTAGCAATCCTGAAAGTATTGGCAGGTGTATGATTTTGCAAGGCTGAGCCTTACGTTTGTGTAGGTCATTTCTAACAAGTGATTCTCTCCTGAAGGATCAAAGGAGTTGGAGAAAAACATCCAAGTATTAGGAGTCTAGGTAGCAAACAAGCTAAATTGCCCCCATCTTGCCCTGCTTACTGCGTGGGTCTAGCTCTTAGTGGCCTTTGCTATTGGTGTCAGTCACCTGCATGGGTGTGTCTGCCTGCTCATAAGCAGCAGCTCTCCCAGAGCCCTAAGGGGTTACTCAACAGGATAGATGATATCTCTCTATCTAGTCTTGGACTTCTGATTTCATGTTTTGTTTCTTGTGTCTTATTTTTGATTCCTAGTTTCCCAGTTCCTGAGTCCTGCCTGTTTGTTCCTTATGTCTTAAGTCCTGCTTGTTTATTTCTGGTTTTCTGTTCCCTGGGTCCTGGTTGTTGGATTCTTGACCTCTCCTTGTTCTTGATACCTGCCTGCTTACTCCTTTTTCTAGACTTAAGCTTTGACCCCCGTGCTCCAGGCTTTCTTGCTGCATCTTTGATCTGCTGTGTTTCCAGGCTTCAGTCAAGTCTCTGTTTTCTGATAGCCAGTTCCTGGTTTATGGCTTAGCTTGGTGATTGTCTGTGTCCTCATCCTGCACAGGGCTAGCTGCTTGCTCTGGTTCCTTGGCTAGTGATTCTGACCTGCATCTCTGCCTCTTTTTGCTCACAATCTACCTGCTACTACTTACTTTCTCTCTTTGCAAGCCCTCGTCAGGAGATGGATGGCGAAGGGATTAGTAATTCCATGTTCTGTGACGGATTTCCTGAGACCTTTGCTTAAATCACTCTGTGTTCCCCACCTACAAGATGGGATATTAGCACTTTCATGCTTCAGAGAGACATTGAGAGGATGAGTATTGCAGATTATGACGTGTTTTAAGGACTGTAGCAATAGAAGCCATAGAAAGATAATAATTTTGAACTGCCTTTATAATGTGTTCCCTTGAGACTAGGCACCATTTCATAGTCTTTCTTGCTGTTTAGTGGATTTTTCACTACTTGAGTTGACTGAAATGCTAAAATTCATCTCAGGAGAAAGGAAACTTTCTGTTCTCATGATGTTTATTCCTTTCTTGAGTAGATTATACTACTTCTAATTAATTAGGGAAGTTGAAGCTATACAGAAGCCTGTTGGCTAGAACAGAAAACAAGGCTGCAGGAGATCACTGGTATTGGCAGTAACTCAGATGAATTTTTCTCTCTCTGTAAGTGCATTCGTATAGGATGCGAGTCTGATGCAAAGATCAATGTTGGATAACTAAAAGGAAACGATCAAATAGATTGAAGAATAAACAATTGCAGGTGCACTGAATTCTTTCTTTCTCTTGAAGTAAACTGAGCCAAGTTTTTCCTTGTGTCTTTAAGTCCCCTTTTCTAGCAGGTGTTGAACTACACATTACTTTTGTATTGCTTCAAACTTTATAGCTCTTTATCCTCAAACAGGCAGAATTTGAACTGCTGATCTGACTCGCCAGCCCAGCAGCAATCTTATGTTCAATAATTAATATGAAAGGTTCCATAAAGCCAGCTTTTTCATAGACATCTCCTGCTCAGTGCACTGCTGTGGCAGCACCTCGATGCGATATGCACTTCTAGCCCCTAGGGACTCAAAGGAGACCACTCAGATTTTAACAACAGATGCAAAGAAGTGAAAGGTCAGTGCTTTTAGCCATTAATAATGCCCTACAGCCTCTGGTGCAGAGAGAGAGAGGCAGTGGGGGAAAAAAATCCTACTAACTCCTTTATTGACCATATAATTTTATGCACTGATCCAAGTCCCAGTCTGTACAGAACTGGCTTTAACAGCTGAGGATGTGACTACTGCTGCTATGCATTTTAATGTTGCAGGTACATGGGTGCCCTTGAACCCTAGTGATTGGCACTCTGGACAAGTCCAAATATTTTGGGGGTAACTCCTTTTGCTGGTGCCACCAGGCACGGTTCCTTTGGGGCCAGGTCTGTCTAACAGAGTTGATCTTTTAACAGGTATTAATCAGAATTTTTCTATTGGCATCAACAGAGCTCCCTGAATTCATACCAGTGGATCTGGCCCTTATGTTGCCTTCTGTAATTTTGTCTAGAAGTAAGAGTAATCAAAACAATAGATACATAATTTGTTAAATGGCAAGCCAATGTTTAAAACGGACCCTTTGTGCCTCCTTACACCCATTGACCTGAGGGTGAAGAATTGCAAGTTATTATAGAAGATGTCAGCAAAAGAAGGGTGGGGACTGCTGTAACTTACACCTTCTGTCCCCTGCCCCATAGCTAATTTTGAGGAGGAGCCAAACACAATTATGCCTTGTTAAGGGGATGAGAGCCCAAGGGAATGTTAGAGCATGATCCAGTACCCATGGACATAAAGGCCACAGTGCACACTAGGAGCCTGAACTGTTGAAGTCAGCAGGATTTGTTCCATTGCCTTGCACGAGGTTCAGATCCGGCCAGCCATCGGCTTCCTCACTGAAAAATGCAGAGGGTACTCAGCATACCTGGTGCTGCAGCCTGCCTATCATGCCGCTGTCTGCGGGTTGCAGTCTCAGCTAGTCAGTCTCCACCCCAGCATCTATCTATCAGTGCCCAGCCTCCTCCCTTACGTCAGCCGTTACTGTAGTAAGTCCCTTGCATGGAGAAACATGTCCTTTATTAAACGTGTAGCCTGAATTTCAGACTCTGCCCTTTTCCTATCGCTGTTGCTTAGCTGATATTATTCTCATTCCTTCTCCTGTACTGAAATGCCATTGGCTGGGAGTCTTTTCTTTATTGTGGATCACTCAGTGGGGAAGCGGGGCTGGATGCAGCTCAGCTGCCATTAATCAAAATAATTCAATATCCTCTCTGCTTGTGTAGTCTGGGAGCTAATCATACCTTGCTTCATCCTCCCCCCTACCACCCAGGGGAGTGCATGATGGTAGCCCAGACCTGCTTCTCCTTGGAGCTCGCCTTGGTTCTGAGCAGCCTGGCGTGCTCTGAATGGGATATAGAGCAGAACTGTGTGAGGCAATGTCTGCAGGAGGCTGAGTCAGCTCTATCTGCAGCAGTAAATCTTTCAGTAATTCCAGCAAGGACACTGCAGAAAGGGCAAAGGCATATGCTAGGAAACATAAAACGGGAGCCTGGGAAGCAAGTGGGTGTTTCCTTTTTAATGCATTGCTCTTCAGTCCTGGAGGTAATGTCCCTTTTCCCCTAAAAGGGAATAAAAATAAAACCCCTAACCCCACCGCTTTCTTTATGATGAAATGCATCTAATCTAATCATGCATTAACCTTTGCTCCTGCATTAGGCTGCTGTTGGCTGGCACCCTGATGCTTTTAGACCAGGACTGCAATTAGGTGAAGTGGCTCTTGACAGCCTTCTGAGCAAACCAATAATGGGGGAGCCACATTAATGTGAAGGGAGACAGATCATTGCTCTTCCTATAGGTCACCAGGGGCTTGCTACCCAGGGGAGGATGAGAAAGGAGGCTCCTCTTCCTGAACTGAGGGCTAAATGGAGCCTTGTGTTTACTGAGGGGAGTTTCAAGGCAGCTTTCAGAATAGATAATTTGCAGAGCACTCCTTAAATGTGCTCCTTTGAGTGTGCTCCCACTCACATGCTTTAAAAGAGCACTCCCATCTCATGAAATATAGCGGGTATATTTATAGGAAAAGCTTTCTAATAGCATGAGATGGAAATCTCATTTAAAGCCAGGTCTCTTCCCAGGTAATTAAATGACATGCTTATGATTAAGAGCATTGATCGGGCATTTCTACTGTCTCCTATTCCTTTTTCTAAGCAATGAGACCAAGGACCTGATTCTATTGAATTCAAAAGATACATAGCCACTGACTATAGGGAGAAAAGTGCCCCCCTGCCCCCTCTGCTGCTGGCTAGAATCAGTAGAAGGCCCTTCAACTTGATCGACAGATTAGATGCACCATATCTGAACAGCAACCTTGGGCTGAACCCAGTCCAAATACCTTTGAAATGGGTGGGAGATATCCTATTAACCTTAATGGGAAGAATAAGGCAATGTTCAGAAGCCTGCCAATATGCATCCATTCTGAAAATGAATAATTTGATCTATACTTTCCAGTCAGTTTCCACCTCCATGGCCCACACACAGATGTAAAAATCCTGATATATTTTAATTAGCATCTGTATTTTTCAGGCTTCCAAATGGAGAAAAGCTTTCTTGGCTTTTAGTTCCCTACAGAGCATGGGTTTGAGGCTTTGCAGTTATAGTATTCCAAGTGTGTTTGCATTAAGCGCCGTGTGGTTCACAATAAAATAACCTTGATTTCTAAGTCTGAAAGCTGGCTCAGAGACACCTTTAACTCTTTTGAAAAGAAAAGTAGTTGTTTACCTCACTCTTAATAGCTGTAGGACGACAAGGTCAAACTGAGCCTTTGACTTTGTCTTTCATGTACAGACAGAAATTAAAAACAAAAAAAAAAAAAAAAAAGGGAAAAAAGCCATGGCTGCTCTAGGCTCCAGATGTTCCTATAGTTGCAGAGAATGGGTTAGTTTTCTGGGATCTTAGCATATGTCAATGCCTGCTTCCCCACTAGGTCTGAACATCATCTCAGCAGAGGAAAAGGCAGCTCATTTTCTTTTGCAATCCAAATTGCCATTCTTTGTGATCCATGCACATTCACATTACTGTAATGTGGCCACCCCTTTGGTAGAGGTGGATAAGTAATACAAAATGCTAGTCAGAAGCTGGAGAATTTTGAGTATAGTTGAATAGGCAAAGCTCTGATGCGGAGTGAACAAATATTTTATTTTGTTTTGTTTTTTTGCAAAGGTCTCATCCAATCAAGCATCTAAGATACCCATACAGGTATCAGCCCCTAATGTGTGGGCTCAACTTCTGAATGGTACTGTGGAATGCGTCTATTTCTCAGTGACTGACCAGTCTTGGATAGCGTTTGAAACCAAGGCCCATGTCTCTGCAGGTGTAAATTGTCTTGAAATCAGTGGAACTAGTTAGAAGCTTGCAGCATGGAGTTATGTTTGCTTAGATGTATAAACTGTTTGATACTTCCTCAGATTAGGTAGGGAAACAGTTGATGAGGAGCTTATGGCCAATAGCACCTCACCTTGAAGAATCAAGTCCTGTAAACTCCAATGAGAAGAGTGGCTGGTTTCAATTCACATCTGTGGCTGGTTTCAATTAGTCTTGTACTGAGTTTATTTTTCCTAATGGTAATGGAAGCAATAGGAAATGGGATTCCTTGGAATCTGCAGGAAATTGGATTTGCAATTTTCAGTGGATGGAATTAGTTTTAATCAACCGACATTAATTTAGTTTTCTGTTTAGAAATCAGACTTTTCTCCTTGTTTCAATCATTATGAAATCGGGTTAAATATTGGTTCTTACAATGGCTAGTTCTCTGAAGCCGCCATACCAGTGACTAATGGAGCACCAGTCTCACTTTCCTTTAGAGGCTTGATGGGTCTGTGCAGCAATTTATTTCCTTTGTGACATGATGGTGAAGGGAAAAATGTTACAGCTTTTCAGCAACTAGGAAGTTTCAGCATTTTACTCCCCAGACAGAGGTCGATTCATATTTGACATGTTGACTTCAGTATAATGGAGGTAAGCAAAAATAGTTTGATGTCTTTAGGTGTTTGAAATAGGTTTTGGAGATTGAATCACAAGTAGAGATGTCAGAAACTATACACTGATGTCTCAGTCCAATTCAGCAGACAGAACTCCAAACCCTGCTTTTCTTAAAACTCTCATCTGCTGACATACCTACAAAAACCTGAGAACGGCTAAGCAGAAAGCATGCTGGAACTACTGCTTCTAAGTTAATCAATGGGGTCTTTTTATTTTCTTGTGCTTTTGTTTGCTCCCCCTGTACCTTAGGGTGTAGGGTGTTTAGAAAAGAGATTAATCTTGTTCTAGGCTCTGTACAAACAGAACACAGTGGGATCCTGGTATATTATTGGGGTCCTAGTGCTATTATAATACAAAAAATAACATTCATGAAGATGAGATGCAAAGTTATCATTTGGTGCCAGGCATGAAGATTTCAGGGGGCTTTTGTGTTATGGAAACAGATCGTCTGTGTTACCTGGATGAGGACTGAAAAAAATGAATGCATTAGAACAGAGATGCCTTTTCTATCCATTCAGATATTTTCAAAGGCACAAAGGGGAATTGGTTACTCAGCCTATATTGATTTTTCAGTAAGATCTGGCTGCTGCTTGTGCCTGTAAAACTTTCCCCCAAGGAGCCTCAGACGGGGTTTTCAGATTAAAAGTGAAATGAGGTGTGATCCTAAAAGGTGGTGAAGTTGCCTCCACAGATCCATAAGATCTTCAGTGCTTAAAAGAGATAAAAATTTGCATTTTGCTATTAGAACAGGTGGATGTAGCATTGACAAAAGGCGTCATGGAGATCATAGCAGGAGATATGAAGGACCCTCAACTCGCCTTGAAGTCAATAGGAATCGAGAAAGGCACTCAGTCATACGTGGGAAGAGCCGAACACCTTGTGGGATTGAGCTCATGGTTTAATAAAAGGCTGATGCATAGTGTCAGAACTGATTAGTTGAGTGCCTCGGTACAGTGGAACTTTCTAGCACAAGGCATGGTGAGACAGGGGAATTCTCGGCACGGTGGAGAGCCCCGGCGTGGAGAAGTTCCCGCCGTTCATATGCAAATGCGCATACTCTAATTGGCTGGTTTCAAATTATCCTTATGTGGCGGCTGGCAATTGGCTCGCTAGCCGTATAAAGGGTTGGAGTCGTTTCCGCCCAGGTTGGAGAACGTGCTTGTCTCAGAGTGGAACCTGGTGGTCTGATCACCTGCCGACGACTCCCCGTCGACGACCCCCCCGACGTACCCCCGTGTCCTGCATGCTTGAGTTCAGACCCGGTTTAAAGATATCTCGTCTTATAAGAGCTCCTCGGTTTGATTGTAACAGAAGTTTGAAGTTAACATTCTTCCTACACTGTACATCTCGACAGTGTAAGTAAAGCCATCTTTGTTTGAACCAGTATGCGTTTGTGCCTAATTCTACTCCAGCGGTCGCAAGTACCCATCTGTACGTGCCGGGTTTGTGGCTACAACCCAGCCAACCCCTTCCCTGGATCCCAAGCTCGGTCACCCACACATAGGAATGCTAGTAAGGCACTGATCTTTATTTTCTGTCCCTACACATGATATGGGTCAAAGTAATAAAGGCTACATGGAATGACTTGGGGGAGTATCTACTGACATTTATCCTTGGTAGGGCTCTGGGATGAGGCTGTAGGTCCTACTCTAGCTCTCGTGTGGGTGGTGCTGGCTGATATATTGATTAAATAGGGTTTGTTTTTACATGCGCTATTCAAGTCATAATTGCTCTCTAATGCTTTGATAATGTAGCAATATGGGTTCAATTTATGGCATTTACTGAATCCTGTAAAATTATTTTCCTCCATTAACATGATACATCTCTGCTAACCCATTTTTATGAAGGACAAATATGCATGCTACAAATGGAGAAAGACCAAAAATAAATACATTCAAATAGCCCTAGAAGCCTGATTTAAAACCTATGCAAATTTAGGTTGAAGACCAGAGCCAGGGCCCTAATGCCTACTAGCATTTGTATTTATTTCTAACAGCTTGGGGCCATGGCACAATTATCACTGTTCTGGTGGACGAGAAGTATGCCCTTATTGTATGTGCAGCAGACTGGCATGTAAAGGATAAAAAGAATGCTTTGATTCTCCTTTTCCTCATGTCTGCTATACATGGATTTGATGCTGTTTACTTCAGTGGCTTTGGTCTGGGTTTATAATAGTTTAAGAAGTACACCAATCTCTTATTTTTCCTTGTTTTCTTGTTTAGTGAATTTTTTTTTTGCAGTGTTCAGAGCCAGCCTGGTAGGTGTCAAAGCCAAAGGACCCCCCACCCCAATATTGTGGAGAAAATTTAAATGATTGAGTTTTGAAGTTTGTACTTTGAAAATCTCTCCCCACTTTGTGCCTGAAAGTTTGTCTAGCATCTCTCCCAGCTATGTAGTGGAACCAGTGCCAAAGAAATCCTTGATCCTCCAACTAAGGGCAGGGACAGACATTCAGAAAGCCCGAGCCTGAATTGATTAATTCTTTGCAGGTTAGTCTAATCTGGGTAGGCTAAATCAGTCTTGTAACCTGACAGACATCCCAGAAATGCAGGCACATGCCTGTAGTGACTCAGTCTAGAAGCCACGGGATGTGTCACAGGGAGAGACAAACGGGGGTAACCCCGGGACCAGAAAACGAAGGAAGTACAGAAAAAGTTAAAGTAAAAAAAAGAACACTTACTTGCAGCAAGACCAGCGGCAAAACAGGAACACCGGCAAGAACCTGTACAAGCAATTAGCTGTGCTTTTATACAGCTGCGACTGGACGGTGATGTCAGCAGCGATTACCGGCCGGCAGGGATAAAAAGGACGGCTCACAAAGAAGTGGGGGGAGAGGCGCTGAAGGGATTCCCCATCAGCAGGGTCAGCTGGAAGCTCAGGGTGGAGCAAGAGACGGCGATCCTCAGCAGGGGCGGATCCGACACCTCACGCAGTGAAGGTGAAGCTGCGAACGGCAATGAAGGTAAAGCCGTGCTCGAGGCAGGAGCCCCAGTGTGGGAAAAGGTGGGGACAGAAGATCGAGGCTGGAGGAATCCCGAGCCTAGGAGACTCCGCAGGGAAGAGGGAGGCACCGTCCCTCCCTACAACATTCAAACAGGTGCGTCCGTGGAGGGACCTGGGGGACCCAAGGATACACCCCAAGGGCAGCGATTATATTGAAGAGCCCAGAAAGAGGGCAGCATTAATGAGAAGCCCCAGAGAGAGGGCGGTATTACTGAGAAGCCCCGGGGAAGCGGGTAGCATTTTGAGGATCCTCAGAGAGAGGGCCATACAAGGGTGAAGACCCAGAGAGAGGGCCATACAAGTGTGAAGACCCAGAGAGAGGGCGATGCCGGTGTGGAGGCCCAGAGAGAGGGCCACTCCAGTGTGAAAGCCCAGAGAGAGGGTCACACCAGTGTGAAGATCCGGAGAGAGGGCAACGATATTCGGGGCTGAAGGGGCCAAGCTGGAGGCTGGGCGAGCAGAAAGGTGCCCTAGTAACTAGATAGGAGCACGGGGTTGTTCCTTGGGTACACTTAGAGCACACGGTGTTGGTGGTGGTGATTTTCTTGTGTTTTCTTTGTGGTAGAGTATTTTCTGTTACCCTGGGTCTGGAGGGGTTGAGGTAGAGAGGAGCGGTGCAGTTGTGGATTGAAAGGCACCAGTGGTGCACAAGATTGGCCGCAGGACCAATGGTGACTCGCCAGGCTGGGTGTAGGGTGAGGTAGAGGGGAGGTGGAGCCTCGCAGAAGACCGCCGGAGGAACGAGTGGCCAGTGAGGAAGATCACGCAGTACTAAGCCCCCTGCACTGAAGAAGATTCAAAGTCGTGGCAGGCGAGAAGGGGGTGGACTGCGACACGGGTAAATACCTCCTCAAGAGATCACCTGCAATGGCAGGGTGGATTCCGGTAGGCACCCGAACCAGAGAGACATGAAACAAAATGTTCGAGGCCAGGCAGGCACAGGGTGCTAGAGCAGCCCTCCCTTGGCTTCCACAGGGCTGAGCTGAGAGGGGCGTGGCCAGGCCCTGACAGGATGCTCTGATTATCCCCACCCCCAACCAGCCCAGTAGGGAATGTGTATCACCCCTAACTCAGTATTATCAACCCATTAAGAAAACAAAGCCTCTCTCCATTAACTAATGGAGCTCTTCTTAAACAGCTCTTCCAAGGAAGGACATTAAGTGACCTGTTGATTAGCTCCAAAAAGCCTACCTGCCTCTGTCGTCTTCCACAGCATGGACTATAGCCAGCATGTGGTCTGCTAGCTAATGCTGAGAGGTGTCTGTATAAGGCAGAGGGGAGGAGGGAATAATCCCTGCTTAGCAGGCAGAAGCCAGGCGGATCCTTTGTGCCTGCAAGTCTGCCGGAGCTCCGGCCAGGGAGCAGAGGGGAGGGGCTAGCCCTGCTGTGAAGCAGAGAATCAGCCCAGCCCAAAGAGCATGCCGGGATGCTGGGGATGTCTGGTTTATCTTAAACCATTAAGGGGTCTGGGACAGACATTGCATGAACCGGTTTGAGCCAAAACAGTCAAGCCTGTTACTACATTCCCAGGGTTATCTCAAACTGGTTTCAGCCATTTTCAAACTGGTTTATGTGCACTGAACATCTTGTTTTGTTACAGGTTTAAACCAGTTTCTGATCACGTAAACCAGTTTATGTGTAATGTCTGTCCCTAGCCTAAGAGTATCTGTACACACAATTCCTATTGAACACCTGCTGGCTTATATGGGGCAGCAGGTAGGTGTACCATCTCAAGAGAAGCCCAGGGAAAGTGTCTGTTCCCTCTCCTTGCTCCTATAGGAAGGTATTTTGCTACCCATCTCCAAAGGCTGATGTACTGGAGGCTTCACCTCTGTGGGCATTGTCCTGCCTCTGCTTTGTTTTCACACCTTCAGAGGAAGTGCAGGAGTAGCTGGAAAGGATTGTGTGTTTGATTGTGGGAGTGTGGGGATGCAGAACTTATTGTCAAAGTGACAAAGTTGTGACATGCAATCTGGTTCTAAGATGATGGTTAGTCCACTGAAGGGGTAATACAAATATAGGTCATTACCCACCTTCTACAAGGTTTCTCATCCTGTAAATCTGCCTGGGTGCTTCATTTAATACTCATTTAATCTTTGCAGCTCACCTCTTGTTATATTATAGGTGCTTTAAAAAAACAGCATCTTGGCCTTTTTAATTTCACTGTAACTCTGTTCAAAGACCAATGACCTCTGTGCCTCTGCATTCATCATCTGAAAATTTTAATTTAAAATATTTGGCTAGAGGCTTATAGAAATACAAATAAAGACCCAGACAGTTCAGTTCTTCTGCCCTTTGTCCTAATTGCAGTAGGCCAAAGCCTTTTATTTTAGCATTGGGTTGATCTTGAATGCTTGCCAAGACTCAAATTTGAGTTCAAAGTGGATATGTTTATTTAAACCAAAGTATAAACCCATCAGAAAGGGGGATTATAATGGAAAAGTTGACAGACTCTTAACATAGCTTTGTTAGTGGGTGCTACTGTGAAAATGGATCTGGAGAGCTTTGTGTCTTCCTGATCTCTCATATTTTTTAAAGTAGTTTGGCTAAAATAGGATTCAGAATGTGAAGCCACTTGCCTTCTTGTGTGTTTCTATATCAGTATAAAGTTTACATTCTGGATATATCTTCCCTTTTTTTTTTTCATTTGGTCTGGCTTAAAACATGATGCATTTTGACAAGACGATGCAAACCTGAAAGCAAGTTTGGTTAGAGATGAAGAGTAGAACAGTGCTGTATTTTGAGGATGTTAAGATCCATAAATGAACTTTTGACCTAGTGCAGCAGGACACTAAAGTGCCTGCTACTGAGAGAGCCAGGAAGACTCTTCAGGTGCCGGTTGCCAAGGCAACCAAAGGGACCTAAAGGCTTACACCTACCTAGCCAGCTGAAGGAAGGGGCAGTGCCTGGCCCCTATGTATAAAGCACAGGCAGGAGGCCAGAGGCGGTTCCCTACCAGCAGCCAAGGCAGAAAGAGCTCCCTGAGCAAGGATGCGAGAACTGCAGGTACTGCTCAAAGCAGGGTTAAGGAGGGCAGCTCTGGGACGTTTTAGTAACGTGATTACAGCCTGGCGGCGTTAAGTTCAGTTATGGCCTAGGGGCTTTGTTTGTTTACACCGGTGGTTTGGGTGAGGCTATAAGGGGATGGAGGAGGCCTCATAGGGGACTTACGGTAAAGTGAGGACCCGCCCCAGTGTGGGCACAGAGTTCGGGGTGTACAGACCCCAGCTCCAGAGAAGAGCCCGGTGAGAGTGCCGCATTGCAGAGAGAAGAGCCCGAGGGACGGGGCGGCATATGGAGAAGGCCCGAGGGATGGGGCGGCGTACAGAGAAGGCCTGAGAAAGCGAGAGAAAGAGACCGAGAGACGGGGCTGTGGAGAGCCTGAGCGCTAAAGGGCGCGAAGATAGAGAGAGGGACAGAACAACGTCCCTTTTACGTCTGCAAGGCTTGGGGCGTGGTATTGGGGTGGTAGGAGCCACGCATAGCCCTTAAGGCTTGGACGCATGGGACAACCATAGACAGGAGGACCGTGACCAAGAGGGCTGAAGGTAGCCTCTCTATAAAAATTCATAACATCCAAGAAGTGGCGGGCGAGAATCGGAGGGTGCAAGAAGACAACTTGGCACGGTAAAGGAGACAGTAGGGTAGAGCACGGTGACCCTGACGTCGCTCCCTGTCACACCTAGAACCAAAGAGGATTCACCAACTGATCCAGGATGAGGATTAAATTTTCTATACTATATAAGCAATATCAAGACCAAAAGTGCTTGATTTGAAGTCCTTTATTTTCTATTAAGCTTTATATCAAGCCTTTTTTTGATAGGCTTTTCAGTGTGAAAATACAAATTTTGAGTTCATCTGAGCTATCCCCAGATCTATTGCTAACATAGTAATTATTGTCATGTTCCTGTCTCATTGTATGCAGGTGGTCGAGTTAGAAGATCTTATGGTTTCCTCTAACTTCACACTTTATGATGCTGTAACACTGCTCTGAAAATTGAGTTGCCTTCATGTGTCTCAGACTGGGTGTCCACTCTTTAGAATATTTGGCTTTAGACAATTTTGGTCTGTAGCTTTAAGTCCAATTCAAAGGAAGGTTAAACTGGAGTGCCAGAGGGTTAAAGAAAAAAAACAACCCTAAAAAACCCTTCTTGGCATAAGAATTTTATTGTAAGATGTAGTTACTACCCACAGGAAATGCACTGATAATTTTTTACTTTGGTTACAAGACAGATGTGGGTAGTGCCATTGCCTGACATGTCAGTGCCAGTTTCAGATGTAATAATAACCAATGCACTACCCCTTATTTAGGGTTCTGAGAAAAAACAAGTAATGGACAAAGTATTGACTAATGTCAAAATGTGCAAGGTATTTCCAAGTAGTAATTAAGTTTTTCCACAGGTCAGTGAGAAACACTTGCAGACTGTCTGTTTTAACTGTCATCCCTTCCTTATTAATCAAGAGCTCAACAACTAAGAAACGTTTGAACCAAAATTTGTTAATTAATCAAGTCCATCCTAAGGCAGGAATGGCTGGCTTTAAAGGACTCATTGAGAAAACAGAAGTGATTTCCATGCCAGATGTTTCTATACTGAATCTTGCAGAGGTGTTACAAGCCACATAACATTTTTCTTTTGTAGAATGAGTGAGGCTCTTCCCAAGGACTCTATAGGTTTCCTTCATAAACCCTGTGCCCCTTTGCATAAAATAACTTAGTTCTGCAGCGCTGGAGAATTTTTCCCTTCTCCTAGCTTCTATCTTTGACAGGAAGATCCACAATAATCCCTCCCATTACTCGAAGGAAAAAAAAACCAGGCATATTTTATAGCCAAATTAAGTCTGGAGACAAATCAGGCAGAGTGTCTTTTTACAGATCCAAAAGTGGAAGTTGGAGCCTTGCTCCAGACTTGTGTTCAAGGCTGACTCGGACTTTAGCTGCCAATGCACAAATGGCCTCTGGAGTCACAGGTGGATAGACAGAATGGTTAACATGTCACAATCTTGTATGCTACAGAAATTAGTCTGTCTAGTTTTGGTGGATGGACATATGACCTTATTTTTTAATGTCTGATATGCTTTTTTTGTAAGCTTACAGTTCCCACAGTCACAGGACTGTAAGTCCCAGAATACATTTTAGGAGTGAGTTCACCCTGAAACTAACTTGAAAGGTCAGTTCTCTAATACACGGGGTTTCTCTTCCCTCTCCCCCCTTTCCTTTTTCTGTTCTCTCTTTACCAGCAAATAAACAGGTTTTTTTCTACCAGAGCAGTCATGCTGAGGTAGCTATAGTTGTACAGCATCCCAGGGTAGATTTGGTGCATTGGTTGCAAACTGTGATTTGCAGTCAATTCATGGTTTACACCAAGGCGCAGGGTATTTTTACTGGGGTAGCTGTCTTGGTCTAGGCACGTGGTTATCTAAAATCCCCAGTGTAGATAAGGACTCACTCTGAAGTAATGGTGTGGAAACAGCAGAATCTTTGAATTAAGCTCTAAAGAGAAGTGATCCTGACCTTGCAAAGTTGAGATTTGATACAGGATCCAAACTTTTTCAACGGTTGTGTGTAACTGTGGGAGAGGAGAAGATAGAAGAGGAAGAGACTAGCTGTGAAGTTTGCCTCTACCTGTGAGGTCTTCCAAATTGAAGGGATCTGGGATTTTGTTGTAACCTGTGCATCCCATGGTCTAAGGACCTGAGTCTTCTCACAAATGCTGGTGTAATTCCATGATGTTTCCACAGGATTTCCCATGGAGGGTTTCTAGGACTGGGTCCCCAAAGTTGGAACCAAGCATAGGAGCTAATCTTTTCAAACTCTCTTATTATTTATGTGAGAGGTGGCGGTTTTAGCAATCAAGAGAGCTTTACTCAAGGCATCTTAGAAAACCATTATTGCTGACAACAGAAACAGTCGCTGTAAGACTCATGAAAGCATAATCTCTGAATGGAAGCAGGCCCTTCTTCTGCCTAGATTTTGATGATACTTCATATTCCTAGCCCCCAATGTTCATTTTGCTTGTGACAGTTTTGAAGGTCAGATCAAATAGCCTTCATTTAGCAGACAACATTTTTATTTTTTACCTGTTCTGAATTTTATAGTAACTTAATACTAGAATGATTGCCAAAGCTTTCTGCTTAGCATCCCAGTGAGATATTAACAGTATGCACAGGAGATTAAGAATAGCTGTCAACACAGGGGATTGAGATGGATCCTATATGAGATTAGCACAGTTAAATTAAGACTAAATACAAAACATAACATAAAATAAAAATAAGGCTCCAGCCAGACTTTCAAAGGTGCTAAGTAGAAAGGGCCTTCCTGCCAAGTATTGAAGTGCTGCTCAGGCAGGTAACTAAATATGCATTTAGGATCCTAACTTTAAGGTACCCTGATTTGAAAATCAGGCTAATACACTTTAAACATGGTTCATTTACCTTTTCTCATACAAGTGCACCATTAGTTGCAGCAGCATCCCTTTTGATCTGCTTCTCAGGCTCTCTCAGATTGTATTAATCAACCAACCCACATGAACTGTAGAATCTAGGCCAGGTGCAAACATAATTCATCCTTTAGTTACCACAGGAACAGTGAATAGCATACATCTGACATACTGATGAACAGGACTTCTTGTGCAAGGTAAATTAGTGAGATTTTTAAAATCACGTCTTCCTGATTATCCCTACCCAGCCAGAAATTTAATTCCAGAGTGTCTGGATATGTTAGCCCTGAAGAATTTCAACAGCTCTTTTGCTGTTAACATAAATTGGGCCTTTCTCTTGTTTAAGCCATTGATCAAAGGCTTTTGTCAAAAAGGATTAGTTGCTAGGGAAGAAGCTAAAATGCTAGAGCTCAACCAAACAAGCTGATAAGTGATTTTTATTTCCCAAGTCATCCACCAGTTTGTTTTCCTGATGGTACAGATGCTATAGATGGATGAGTTTTGCATCTACGCAGTATGGTTGACTCAGCTCTCAGAAAACAAATGTTTTAGCCAGGTACATATTTCTCAGGCATCAAACCAATCCCCTGCTGATGTGACCAAGGGAAGGCATTCTTAATAACTTCTTCACCCATTTCAGGATGCTTCCTAAGATGGTGTGCTAACTCCCAAGGAACCACGCATGTATTATGTATGTAGCTATTGATACTAGTATTAAACAAAGGCAATCTGTGAAGTGGCTACACCAGAGGACTTAACATGCACCTGATTTCAAGTATGTGACTGTCACTGGCTTCATATGGACTGATCATTTACTTAAAATGAAGCACTTGCTTAAGCATCTTGCTGAATCAGGGTGCAGGAGTCAAGATCTTTGGCCTAGCTATGTCACTGTCTGTCAGAGGATGGCCAAGTTCTTTAAAATCAATACTTTTAAGCCAGATCCCCAGCTGGTTTAGCATTGGCTTCCATGCAGCTAATGTATGTAAGCTATGGATCTGACCCTAAATATGAATATGTACAATTAAATGCCCTGATGCATATTTAGGCATCTAAATAACAGGATGCTTCCCCTTTGCAAGTGCTCAGTGGCACCAAATTGAAGTCACAAATGCCTTGAATTGATATTTGATTTCTGTGAATGGGACTTGCACATACAGGGGACCTGTAGAATTAGTCCCTCTTTTAGTTTGTTAAGCCATATTGATTTCTTTACATATTATAAACCTCTGCAGCCAATCAAATCCAATAACTGAGTTAAACATTCACCCTTTGTTATGTTCGTATAAAAGGAAATGCAGTGTTTTGCTCTAGTGTATTCAGTCACTTTGTACAATGACTTAAAGGTTTTCTTCCCTGCACTCTTGCATGCTTTTAATTCATGGCATGCTGCAAATGACTTGCACTTGATTTCTTTATTTGACATAACCCGGTGTAAAGATTTCTTTAATTCACTTACAGACTTTTTTAAGTGTAAAATTGATGTTTTCAGACTCTTTTTATTACTTCTCTGCCCAGCGGGGATTGGATTTGTCCTCCTATTTTTCCCCCTAAAGATTTGTGCATGGTGGTTTTAGTCCTTGCATGGGGCTTAGCTCCATCCACCTTTATGAATAGAGTAATTGTTTTTCCAAAGTTTTAAATATGAAAACTTTTGGATCAGCTCAAACAAATGAAAACACCAAGCAGGGGGATCACTTTCTTAAAAGAGATGCATTAAGAACAGTGTAGACACATTGCATTTAGTTTTTAACTGCAGTAATGTTTTAATTATAAAATATAGCCAACATGGACTCCTTGGATAATGAGAAGAACAAATGAAGAGCTCCGAGTCCCAGAAGTTTAAATTATAATCTTTCTATGGTTCCTGTGATGTTATAGGCATTCTTTGAATTGGCAGTGAAAAATATTTGAAGGTTCTAATGGAAAGGACTGTATGATGACCACACTAACCTGTAGGGCTCAGGGAAAAACCCCATGAGGGTCCTGGAGGGGCTTGAGTGTTGACATCAAGGACTATTTCACAATGGAATCAATCTGTATTGTCAGAAAGTATCACTTCTTTGAAGGACTGCATATGAGTGTCTTGCATTGGCAGCATGAAAACACTGGACATTGAAATACAAATCTAGTGGGAAGAAAGGGTCAAGGACAGAGTGACTTACTATATTATTTTTTAATTGCAATTCCAAAAGATGCTTTCACTACAGTAAGTGGAAAATACATTAGTCATGGCATAACAGAAATAAACAATCTGTAGAAAATAACCGTGTCCTTCATTGATTAACAAACATCTGTTGAGAAAATATCAGATTAGATATTTGCAGGGGCATTTCTACTGTCAACCTGAGAGGTGTTGGTAAGGAAAGCAATGTGGAATTGAGCATGAGCTCTGTAGACAAAGGTACTTAGTTCACTGCTGTTATAAACTGGGTCATTTTAATAATTTTTTATCTAAGAACTTGGAGATCAGGGTAAAGACTAGAGAGAGGCCTGAGATCAGATATTGGGATATGGATCCATATTTGGCTCTGAACTGCTTCAGTGGCTGTTTGTGCCCAGGGTTTCAGCTGTGACTGTAAGGATAAGATGAAGAAGTCTACATTGTGCGCTTGGGTATGCAGCTAACTAACCTCCCTGTGCTCTCATATGAGCTACCTTGACTTCTGATCTGTGAATTTAGGAGTAAGCAAAGCTATTTGCCTGTTTTCTTTCTTGCTAGAGTAATTGGGTGGGGTGTGAGCAGACCGCTTGGTTACATCAGCAGTAGATTACCACTTGAGAGTGAAAAAACATTGTGGAGCTGAAGTTTAGAAGAATCACCCCAAAGCAAAGTGCTCCTTGAAGTGATACTTGTAGTATTGTTACTTGCACATAACTAAAGCCACAAGCCAACCCAGAGCTATGACAATGGCTGGACAGAGTTTGTATGTATATCTGAATTAAGCCTCACTTCTCTGAAGTCCAAGGATGTTGGATTTGGGGTCTGGCTTGGGTCCATCCCTGGGATGAATCAGTTAATTCCTCTTACCAGCCCCTTGGCCAGAGTATGATTGTTTCCTAATGGAAGGTCAATAGCACCAAATAGCCACTTGAACCAGTTTATAAACACAAAACTAAGAACATTTTCACAAAAGCCAAGTGCAGACGCAATATGATCCTCTGAAGTTACTTGTAAGTGGAAAATAAGCCAGAAAAGCACTGGCTTTGGGAATATCATATATATATAATATTTGCGCAGGGTTGTTCTTGAGCAAGTTTGATGTGTGGAATTCAGTGCTGTACTTAAGTCCTTCAGAACATCTGCTTTTGATTGGGAGATCTAAGCTAGTAGTTGTGTCTCTGTGCACTTGTTACACGGGACCACATTTTTAAAAGAGTCTGTCAATAAGATACAGAATAATAGAAAAATTAGGCTGGACGGGTTTTTGGCAGGTCGTTTAATCCATTCCCCTGAGCACTCAACATTTCTAGCGATATTTGAGAATGTTGGCCAATATGTATATATAAATTAGATATGGTCCTTGGGTTTTGACAGCTGGCTAATGCAGCTTATACTGCCAAAACTTAGGCAAAAACTGAGGTCAAAAGGAGTTTTCATTTGACTAAAATCCTATATGCGGATACCAGTTTGAAAGGCTGGTTCCATATAGCCTAGCCCAATACATGAGGGAAGCACAAGCAAAACACTTATTACACATAATCTACTTGAAGCTTGCGTAAACTGGGAACTTTGAAGGAACAGAAATGTCATGGTTGCTGCAAGATGCTTCTCTAGACAGGAGGAAGGCAGAGGAAGGGACAGTACATAAAATAGCTCTCCTTTTCCTGATATAACCACTGTGGAAATGGTCAGATTGTGGAACATGAAAAGAAATTCATTTTATGTACTGTGCCATGAAATATGATGGTATTTCAAGCCAATGACCTTTGAAGGGATACGAAGGATATTGGTTTATTATTTACTTTCTTAAAAACTCAATCAAAGAAGCAACATAATGAGTTTTAAATGATAAATTAAGTCAAACTGAAATATGCATTTATTTTTAGAATAAACCATTACTGAAGGAACGAGCAGGCTGATGGGGTTTTTTTGGAGGTCAGTAAACCAAACTATCAAGGAAATAATTGGTGAAATCATAGGACACAGAAAGCAAAACTGGCAAAAACTCATTTAAATTTAGAAAAATATACCTTGTGTTTCGGGCAAAGATATTCTTTTGCCTAATCCTGAGACCTGTACACTTGTCTGCAGGTAAATGCTTTGCCTATACTGGAGTAGTTCGAATGCCACAATCCCTATCATAGTGTGGGCTGTATACCAGTGTAGTTTATCCATTGTACATAGGGGAACAAGCTTAGACTGGTATAAAAAAATGCCATTATACCGATATAACTGTCTGCATATAGTGGGATTGGTGCCTCGTTAACTATACCGGTATGGATAAAGCACTGCAACTTTTGTAGTATGTACACCTATACAGATTTTTTTTAAATCATACCCCTCCCCAAAATAGTGATATCAGGACAGAAACAGGAATACAAGCCTGATACCCTTACTCACACTGAATAGTATTATTATCTCTTGTCCATTTTGAAGTCAGCAGAACCATTTGTGAAGGGTGGCCCTGTGGAATTATGGTCTGGAGTGCGGTGCTGAGTGCTGGTGGACAAGAACCCAGAAGAGAGAAGAGAGGTCGTTTTTGCAGAGGAAGAGGACTTGGGATGGGGGTGGTGGTATTTGTTCTGTTTTTAAAAAGAAATAAAAAACCTTTTCTAGGCTTCTTCTGAACATTAACACTGCAAATTCTAGGCCAGTTATTGTAGCAGTCTTCTTCCAAACTAGATTTGTGTCTGATTCATGGAAAATTTAAGTTCTTGGGAGTGAAAAGGAAGAGAGGAATAAAAATGAGAAGTGAGATAATGCAATAGAGGGAAATAATGACTTGCAGAAAAACCCCTCACAGCAAATACCAGGAAGGACAATTTTAAATAGACAGGTTCTTTCACCTCTGCAACAACATGAGATTAATAACAAAGGCCATTAGAAGATTAATGCCTGCAATACAAAATGCTGCTGAATAGGTTGCATTAATAAGGAGCCTGGTGTTGCTCCTATTGAAATCAAAGGAAATTTTTACAATTGATTTTGAAAGGGAGCTGGATCTGGCCCAAAGACAGGGTTTCTTAAAAAGATAGCATCACCAGAGCTATGACACCGGCTGGACAGCTATTATCATGGGTGCCTCTGGAGGCAGCATGGCAGGCATGATAAGTATATTAGGATGACTCATACCTGATAAATCGCCAGACCTAGAATGACATTTATAGGGAAGATAAATAAACCTTTAGAGCCAAGAGCTGGAGAAAGGCCCTTGGAACCATGGCTAAATATGACTGTGGTTGTGCAAATAAGATTTAATACAGCAGAAAAGGACTGAGCTATGAAATTGCAGTATTGCACATAACTTTATTCTGTAGGCTGAAAATAACCAAAACGCATACTGAGTGACAGCAGTGGTGGAAGAAATTAAAGACCTGAGACAAAAAAGTCAGATAAGAAACTTTTTGCAAGCTGGAAACAAGTAGTGCTAAATGGTGCCAAGAGCCTGAGGCCTAGGCTTAGGGTGGTGTGTGTGCTCAACCAATAGGGTAGAAGCTTGGAAAGTCTGCGTAGCTCACAGACCTTCCTCTAAGCTTTCTTCTCATCTACTGCTGCTTCCTTACCCTCAGGTCTAATATCCTACTGCTGGCTTAGCTGCTCATGTTGCGCCATAAGTTTCAACAGTTACTCCAAAATTAAAACCAAGTTAAATGTTCCCTGGGTGCACCTACACGTGCATTAATGAGCTGTTGTTACTGCGCATTAAGTTTAGTACCTGTAATAACAGGTACTAACTCAATGTATAGTGACTGGTGCTACTGTGCAGTAGCACTGACATGCAGTCTTTTAGGGGTGCTAATGCACAGTAGACTAATTCTGTACATTAGCATGGCTTTTGCCATTACACGCGAATGCACGGTAGAATTAATCTACTGTGCATTTAGTATCGCATGTAGAGGTGACCAGGGTATCTTAAAAGTACAGTGGGCCAGATCTACAGCAGTGAAGTGCCATCAAAATTGGCAGTATTGGATCTATTTATACCAACCTAAAATCTGGCCCTTTATGGCTTATTATTGCAATACCTTTCTTTACAAAACCACTCAAGTGCTCTTTAGTCCTAAACATTGCAGTTCATTACAGTATTCTTGGCAATGGCAATATAACAATAACAATGCTGGTAAGCATCGTTTTCCCCATTTTATAGATGCCACAGATAGTTCCACAGACAGAAGCAACGGCTGGGCTGAGAACAGAACCTTGTCTTTGCTCTACATCAAAATAGACACCAACTGCCAAGGAGAAGCAGGACAGGGACAAAGAAAGTGAAAAAACTGGAGAGGGTGGAGCTGGGGAAAGGCAAGTTATGAGCTGAAAAATACTGTAATAGAGATTTACCTAAAAGCTGCTAAATATGAGCTGAGATGGGAAATACCTGAGCCTAAAACATCAGGCAAGATAAAAACTGAATCCATATAGTCTTGCAATTGATTCCCCCCCCCCAGTCGTCAGAGTCCATCTTGATGATTCTGGGCTTTATGAATCTTTGGAAATTTAGCATCACTAATCCCATTTCTTTTTTCCCTGCAGAGACTACCTACAAGAGCAAAGATATATCACTCCAGTAACATGCCAGATATCTGCCAGGTCAATACTTATTAGGTATGGAAATGTAATCTGTACTCATATAAAATTGATTGAAAACCACTTGAAGTTTTTAAAAATTCAGCTGAAATTGAAATGCATGTTCTTAGTCTTACAATGAGTGCACATGCACTGAAACCAGATAAAATGCATTTAACAAGAGTCACTATTTAAATGACTCTGTGGCATTTTTATGGCCATTGAATTATTCTTATGCAGATATTAATAGCCTTCTCAAATCCATGCATGGCTTTCGTTCAGCCTGACTGCTTCTCTTAACTTGTGCTTGTTTTTAAAAGATTGAGTATACTTTTTAATTAGAAAAAAAATGGGAGAAATTGTGCGACCTCACTCTGGAAAAACAGATTAATGCAGGAGTTAGTGTTCACGAATGCAATATTTGGGCTGGATCAAATGGACGGAGCTCAATTGCATTCAGTGGAACCATGCAAATTAATACCCCTTGGGAATTTAGCCCAAAGGAAAAGGCTTATTTAAGTGTTATCTGTAGCCAAGGCTGTGTTGTTTAGGTTTCTGTTCAGTTGGTAATGGACAAGAGTCCCTGTCACTAAAGCAGTGACCCAGGTAGCACTAATTGGCAGTCCTGGCAGAGGAATCTGGGAATGTATAGAGGCTGAACTCCCTCTTTCCCTCTACAGATGGTCCCTGGATGCACTGTGTGAGAGGAGCATGCACTGTTAACCTCAGTCTCCTGTCATGGATGCTAAAATGCACTAAGGTAAGATATAGGAAACTGAGGATCAGACATTTGACTGGCACAAACTATAGTGCTACTTAGCCAAAATGAGTGAAGATACTTGATTCTAGCAAGAGATTCAGCTTGCAAGTCATTGTTGCTCTTGCAGTCTGCACCAGCTGAGGATCTGATGCCTTGTCTTCCATAAAACTGTGCCAATTTAAGCCACTCAAGTGAACAAAATTTTGCTAAACATCTTACTCCAAGTCTCTATTCTGAAAGCCCCATACACTGAATACAGTTATCACAATGATTACATTCTTTTTTTAGTCAAATGCGCTCATTCTCTTGGGATGGGTTGGCAGGTGGGTTCCTACTAGTTTCTACTATCTCAGTTTCTGCCTGTCTGCCTGCCTGTCATGTGAAAATTGGTAATACAATATGATCTGATCATTCTACATTTGTAAGGAAATTAATATTCCCTACATTTTCAGTTTTGCAGGGGCACACAACACACAGGTCTCTTGGTATGTTTCCTCATCCACTACTATAATGGGCTTCTTTCTAATTGACAGCTGTAGATTAACACAGATGGGTAACAGTAAAATTAACACAAAGAAAATAGGAGGGAGATGCAGAAACAGTTTGGAAAAGCTTGGATCTGGGGTTTCTTGGAAAGCATCCATCTTATGTCAAAGCACACAAATTGCAGAAGTTGAAAATATAACCAAACATGCGCAGAGTTGCTAATATGAAAAACTGCATAAAAAGGCAGTTTAAAGATGCATGTGGAATAAGACTTTTTCTTTGTAAAGTCAGTGGAAAGATTTTACATCAATTTTTATGTTCCTCATAAAAGGCTAATGCAAGTCTCTAGCACTATGCAGTACCAGAAAACTAGACTTTCTAATTAGAGCTATAAAACTTTGCCTGCCTAAAACCTATTACCCATCCAAAACAGCTGAAATGCGTCAACCCTAAGGCATTTTTTTCTTTGCTTCATGCTTTTATAATAATTGCCTGCTATTAAAATGGGCGATACCTACCTCAAAGCATGTCCTAGTGTATTCCTCTTGCTTATAAGTGACCTTTTACTCTCAATAATTTTCAGACGCAGATCAAAGATTTTTTTTGTATATGAATTCAAGGAATAGTAGAGAGCATCCTTATTGATGGTACCATTTTGAGGACATCTGCTCTTATTTTTCTCTCTCTAACTGTGGGTGTAAGATTCTCTGTAGATTTCAGAGGAAGTCAAGCCTGAAGCAGCTTGAGACTAAATATAGAGAGAGATTACTGAGAAATATATAGGCATGAAGAAATAATGATACAGAGGAAATTAATGTGACAAAGACCTGCCACTTATCCTGGGCTGGTCGTAGCATGGGCCAGATCCAAATCCCATGGAATTAATGATATGCCTCCAGTTGAATTCACTGGGAATTTGTCCAAGCCTAAAGAGACAGATTGATTTTTTTTTTCAACCACTCTAAATTTGAGGCTAGGTTTTCAAAGGATCATAGTTTCTAGGTAGGCATCTAAATTAAGGACAAGATTTTCCAGGAGCTCAGCTCCTACTCTGATAGAGTGAGCTATTTTAAGAAGGGATGTGTGGTGCGGGAAACATTACATGGGGACTCCCTGTTGCAGGGCACTAAGGTGTGCCTGCTCCTTTAAGGGCAGAAGCTGCCTAGAGAGAAAGGTTTGGGAGCCAGGCAGAACCCCAACAGGTGCAGGTTGCCATGCCAGCAGGCTAATGAGGGAATTAGCTTGCACCTGCGCCTGTGCCTGGTCAGCTGACCAGAAGAAGGCAGGGCCCTGGGCACATATAAGCCCCAGGGCTGGGACCAGGGAGTTAGTTTTCTGGCAGCAGCCAAGGGGAAGGAGCTCTCATAGAGAAAGCTACTTGGAGATGCTTGACTGCCTGTTCTGCTACTGTTAGGATGAAGGGGCTATAGGAGCTCATAAGTACTTGTGGGTAGGAGGCACATTATACTGAGAGAGAAGCTTGAAGGGATAGAGCGTGGACCCCAAGGGTTACTGTTGTGTTGTAGCCCAGGGGCTTGTGTTTTCTGTTGTTATTTATACTGGTGGACTGGACTGAGGCTATTGGGGAGGAGGAGGCCTCATTGGGGCATACTACTGTGTAGAGCCCCAGCACCAGAGGGCACAGTGACAGGGCTGTGGAGAGCCCAGCAATGACAGGAGGCTGAACTAGATTAAGGCCTCAGGGACAACATTTGAATGCCATCTGTGAGGCATGGGGCATGGTAAAGGAGCGGTGTTGGAGCCATGCATCTAGCCTATAAGGCTTGGGGAAGTACCATAAGGCACTTCCCAAGTGCAAGACCCAGTAAGGGGTCCAACATCCCACAGGGTTTAAAGGAGTCTGAGCAGGACCTCGAGGGCAGCCTCCCAATTCATAATTTAATCCAGCAAGATGTGGCAGGCAAGATTAGTAGGCGCCCATAGGGTGGAGCCAGCAGTCACGGTGCCCTAGGGACATCATGGCCATCCCTGGGGAGGCCATATCGTGACACTCCCGAACAACATCCATCAGGAATGTGCTATAAAATTGTTGACTATATAGCTTTAACAAGGTGCATTTTATAGGCATCATATTTGCCGTTAAGAAATATTTTCATAAATGAATGGAGTACAAGAAGACATTACAGTATCTGGAGAATAACATATGAGATAGTATGGTGTAATACATTGATACCTGGATAGGGATGTAGGAAACAAGATCTTCTCTCTCTGAATCATCTAGTTTGAACCCTGAATATAACTTGCAAAGGTAGATCAATGACAAGTACTCCCTTTCTAAGAAATAAAGAACCAAGAGGCATTCAGTAAAACCGGGGAAGCTTCAACATTGACCAAAGGAAGTACTTCTCCTGGACCCTGCCCACAAAGAGCAATTTGCTGTGGAACTCATGGCCACAGACAGTGAACCAAGATTTAAACACTTGGACACTACGATTGGACACTAAAGTAGAATAACAAGAATATCCGAAAGTATTGTAACCAGTTTGAATTAAAATATCTGAAAGAACTTAAAGCTTAGGCCTTGGAGCCTGGGCCAGTCTCTCACTATCAGAAATTAGGGCATGGCCTACCTCATGTGGGGAGTGGCTTATCCCCCATCTTGCTGTTGCAGAGTTCTGACACCTTTTTCTGCTGCTGGCCACTGTTAGAGACAGATACTAGGCTAGATGGCTCTTAGGTTTGGCCCAGGCTAGCAATTCCCATGCTCCTAATTGATGACAGGACAATTACAATGCATAAGTAGCCAGAACATCACAGACCTTGCTGACTTTGGCCCAACATGGGTGTCATGGAGTCAATTCAATGTCCATTGACAGCAGTCGGGAGACTCCATGACAGAATTATTCTACTGTCCACATCCATCTCTGATGTACCACCACAAAAGCTAATGGATGATAAGCAGCGAAGACCTCTACATGACTTGGTAAAAATACACAGTAAAGGCGTGTTACAAAGCCCATAGCAGTCAATGACAAAGTTCCTGTTGGCTTCAAGTGTTTGGATCAGGCCCTTGCAGATTTTTAACTTTTCTAAGGCGATCTTCATTTGTGTACTCAGTAATATGATTTAAAAAATGTGAAGGAATAAAGAGATAATTTATTTGATTTGTGTCAATACCTAAATTCCTTAGAGGTTTTTAATGCGTTTAAGTAAAATAGATTAATGTCCATTCCTCCACCTAATACATTCCATTTTGGTTTTCATGTCTGGGTAAAATTAATCAGGGCTCATGTAAACAATGCATCAGGATTGTCAGCTTGAAAGTATCCATGTTGCAGAAAGACTAACATGCTTTTAAATTGCTTATGAAAATGAAATGGACATCAAACCAGTCAACAGAGCCATGCTGCTTTTGTCCAGTTAGACTAGAAATCCAATGAAAGGTCTTTCTAGAAACATTCTTTTTTGTCAGGAAGTGGCAAACCTATTGCACTGCAAAATAATGAAAAAATAAGGGACATATCTGCTATTTCCGCCACACAAAATCAGATGCCAAATGGAATCTGATCTTGCTATTTGGGAGGTTTGCCATTACCTTCTATTGGCACTGGATTGGCATCAAGGAATGACTGGAGCAGAGCTTCTTCCCATCTGGCATGTAGTATGTTGGCTGAAGTAATTTTCCATGACCCTACCTGTGGGCAGAAGACTGAACGATCTGCAACGTTGGGGCTCTTCTGTACTTGCTTTGTTCAGGGGAAGTTACGCTAAGCAGCGTTTCATACTGTGTTTGTGTGCATGTGTAATGTGCCCTGCTGCACCACAACTTCCATGGAAATCCTCAAAATAGAGTTTTAAAAACTGCCTTGTGGTTGCTGTTCTGTACACAATTGAATTTTAACCAAAGTGCCATCCCTGCCATGGGGCAGTCTGTATCCCCTTCCCAAAAATCCTTCCTCCTCTTGCATAGTGCAACTATACTATTCTATTACCAGTGGTCCCACCAAGACCATGGAGCTGAAGGGAGGAGGGTTTAACCAAAAAAGTCAGATTTTTTCAGAAGAGCTTTGCTCCCTTAAAGCCAGAAAAATACATGGCTGGATTATCAAAAGAGCCCAGAGCCTGATGTGCAGAGGTCTTTTTAAAATCTGACTCTTAGTGTCATAGTGGAAACTGATGGGGCCATAGCATTTGCACAGATGTGGTCCTGATTGTTGGTATGGAGCTGTTGGAAATCTCATGCCAAGTCTCTGATGGTGCATCTTGGGCACACTGGACTTTTGCAGAAGCCCTCAGCCTCCTGCAAGTTCAGAGCCTAGAAAAATAAAGAACAGCTACTGAGGAGCTGGCAGTCAGGCAGGCCAAGCATGACTTCATCTCGCTTACAATTCTATACTTCTGTTCCATCATATTGAATCCAACACTTTTATTTTCTACAATAAAATATTGTTACCTTGGGAAAGTTCCCATGTAAGATCTGGAGGTGGGAAGCTGAGAAACAGCAATTCATCAGACACATTGACTCCACATTTATCCGTTGTGGTGACATGCTCCTATCTGTATCTGGTGAGGCATGCCCCAGTTGGTAAGTCACTGATTATTATATCTGCCAGAATTGCTTTTGATTTACTTATGAAATATACCATGCTTTTAATGAAATTATGAAGAGACAGGCATTTAATTTAAGGTCAGCCTGGTTATTTATGCTAAGATGGCTGGAGCAAGTTTAATTACATGAGAAGACAGGATTGGTTTGTTGGAAATGTTACTTTTGCTGCTTGATCTCCCTAGACTGCTTTGATTTTGTACAGGAAACATGGCTTAATTTTGCAGATGAGTTTTAATGAAGCAGGACTGACTGTTCAACTCTTAAGGAACTTCACTGCTAAGGGTCAGACCCTTAGCTGATATAAATTAGCATAACTGTATTGTGGCCCTGTAAATTCAGCAGCTTCAGCTCACTATTTGGGATAGATGGAGAGCAATCCTTCAACCATTGGACCTTCATCGTGCCTGTATTTTACTCAGTTGAGCAAGGAAATAATGGATAAAGCCACATTCCCCCATTGATTTGACCAGGTAACATCATTTTACTGATGCAAAGTATAACGCTGATTTTTTGGATAAGTAGTAAGCAGGTGAAGAATGCCTGAGGCTGGAAGGAAGTGGCATACAGCCTCATCTCTAACACTGTTACTCTGAGTACAGGGAGGTAATAGAAGAGGAAGTTGTATCCTTTCAAGGGATGCTATGACTGGCTTCCCCAGATTGAGATTATAGCAGGGGAGGGATTGTTACTCAGAGTCTTCTTTTGTTACCTCTTGGGTACTGCATCTTACTCATATCTAGTGTTCATGACTGCACCTACAGACGTAACAGCCCTTCATGAAATGGTATAAAACAGGAAAAATCTACAATGAAAGACCTAATGTCTCAACAGGTCTAATTTAAAACATTCCACAAAATGGTAAGTGAATCACATTGGAGTGAGATGGAAATTCTGTACATTGCAGATAATGAGGGCTCCACCAATGGATCTTAGAATATAAAAGCAATTCACTTATGTCAAATGTGTGGGCTGTGTTAAAAATGAGTAGGTGCATAAAGTATTAGACTGCTTAGGAACCAGTTTTGGGAGCAGGTGTCAACTCAGCTATTGTTAACAGAAGGGAAGACAGCAGGAGCCCTAAAATTGTAGTGTTGTGATGAGATAGGTATGACAAGATTCCCGTGTGGTTGAGATTCATCAGGGTACTTGTTACAAAAGAAATAGCTGGCATTCTCAACTGGCTGCAAGGCAATGGAATTGCTGTGTACCTCTGTAGGTGCTACCCAGGGGGGCTGATTTGTGGCTTGTGTATGTGGTCCAAGGAAGGAGAATCCTCATTAGTCCTCCTCTCCACCCTGCACACTTGAGCAAGGGTCTGAACATCCTGCGCCCCACCAAGGTCTACAACCCTCTGTGTCTTCTTTGACCTCACAAGCTTTCTGGGACGATTAATGCAGTAAAATTCTTCACAATCCTTTTGTTGTGAGGCACTCATTCTGTCTTTTTCTAATTGTCTTACACAGTAGGAAGTAACTCTCTTTTCAGGGTTCCTAGACAGGGCATTTGATGAAATTGGGTATATCTTGGAGTGATGTATGCCAATTGCCTAAACATTGGAAAGGGATGAAAGCAGTTCAGGATGAGGCATGTCTCTCAGAGCAGCAGCAGGCAGGTGGCTGGCCTGAGGGGAACTGGGAAAAGGATGATGATTCAGAAACAGTAGGTTCTCTTGCCTCTTCTGCATTGTAATTAGGTACAGGAAAGAAGACAAGTGAAAGCCCATTGTTATTCTCTCCAGATCTGAGCTGTGTTAGTGCAGCATTGGCTTATGCTGCTGACCCACTTGTCTCACTGATCCAGACACTTTTTGCTTCTGAACATCAGAATATGTCCATAGAGATGCAGCGGTATGTCAGCTCTGTGCAAGCAGGTGCGTTTCCCAGGGTGCACCTGCCAAGTGTCAATCATATGGAGCGGCAGTCAGCCACTGCCATCAGTCACTCCTGCTGATATGCCACTCAGCATCAGAGCTCTAGGTCTCCTGCAGCTCCTCCTCATGGCTTCTGGCCACTAATGAGCAAGCAAGGTTTTCCTCCTCACTTTCCCTTTCTTCTTGCTGCACAATAAGCAATGGGGAGGAGAGAGAGCTGACAACTGCTGCCTCCTATCCACTTGTCCCTAGCCCTGAGCAGCAGTAGCAGCATAGTGGAGGGGCGATGGGCATGATGATGTATGTGCACAGGCAGGAGAGACAGGACCGGAAGGTGAGGAGAAGGCAAGAAGACAAGAGAAAAGGCCTCAGGTGGAGAGGGGATGTGGTTCTTGAGTGTGACCAGGTAGCAAGTAAAGAGAGAGCCCGTAAGGTTCATGCCCTAGTTCTTTTCAGCAGATGTCCATGAAATATCAAAAACTTGTTTAACTCCCATCTTGGGTCTGGTTACCTGTCTGCGAGGGTAACAAGAGCCTGGCTGCTAGCAAAACAACTGGTTAATCAATGGATCTGAAGGTGACGCTGTGAAGCAAACAGCTGTTCCCTGGAAGTGCACAACAGCTGTGACTGCGAATTCCTTTGTGTGCTGCAGTGATTTAAACTGGGACATATGGTGCAGTATGTTATTTCTTACAGGAGAAAAAAAATTGCTACCCAGCATTTTTAAGGCATTACTCTAAGCCTTTGTCACTTTCAGAGTAATTTTCTTGACTTCAAGGGGGCAGATCCTGAGCCGGTGTTACATTGCATCTCTCCCCTGAAGTTTCTATAATGCACTGATTACATCAGCTGGTATCTTACTTTGCCCTTTTTCTTTCCCCTTAAGGATTCTGTCACCTCTGCAGTCCTTACAGAAGCATGCTCTATACAAGTCTTCCCTATCACACATCTATATCATAGCCAAGAAGATCTGTCCAATACCCTTTAAATAATATTGGAGCTGCTATGCAACCAAATATTAGGGGAACTCTCTTACCTATCACCCACCGCTTATGTTAGCTAAGACCAGGTGAGGATTGTGTAGTTCTGGTGCACATTTCTATAGGATTCTTTCCTCTGGAGTTGAATGGAACTAGTGTCTGCTTGTATGTTGGAAATAACAGGACAGACAAGAGTGTTGGTCAGATTCAGTATGAGCAATTTGCTTATCTAGCCTTATTGTTAACCTGCATCACTTGGGTCTGATTCTACACTGAATCAGACCCCAATGGGGAGTAGCTCCACTGAATAACATCTGGACGAACATGTTCAGAATGGGTTTCTGCTCATCATTATGTTTAAATGAATGCCAAGGGTCTAACTTTAAACCACTGAAGCACGGATATTCCAGGCTAACAGAAACATGCCATTCTTCACTCATTTTAGCTTGTGTGTTATAAGGTCCCTAAATACTGGGATGATCTCATATACCATATATGCTGCAGTAACACTTAGGGTCACTTAGAGACAGTTTTTAATATAACAATAATACCTCTTGGGTGATGAATATTTATAGGTATGAATTATGAATGTGTATTCATTATGCCTCCAGAGGCAAGGAGGTTTATATGCATTTTACAGACAAAATAATGATGGACAAAGGAGTTATGTGTCTTGGCAGAGAGGTAGAACTTGCATGTTTCAAATCCCAATCCCCTGCCATAACTACTAAACAACGTTCCTGGCAGAACTCAAAATAAATCCCAGGAACTTTGACTACCCTAAATTTCTAGCCACTGCATATCCTAGCCATAGCACTTGCAAACTTTAGTAAATTAAATCAGAGTCATAATTGTTTAGAATATCTAGGGGTACAATTTATCCCATACTCATGAATGTTTCATAGATCATGTTATAGAGCCTGCTTCTTTATTAGCTCACTCCTGATTTTATAGTGGTGTAACTTTGCTGACATCAGTACAGTGGCACTGTTGCAAATTATGAGTAAACAAGAGGAGGAACAGTCCAGTTATATCCACATTTTGATGATCACTCCTGAATGCCAGTCCAAACAAGAAGATGCTTTTCAAATGGTTTATGGCTACATTACTGTGCTATAATTTGCTTGGTTTTCTATTCGCTTCTCAGCTATTTAGATTTTGGCATTGGTCAAGGTAGCTTAAGTAAATCCCTCTAGAGTGATTTTTCTTGCCAGAATAAAGATTCATTTTCAGTGTAAAAAAAAAGATTGTCTTGATCTTAAAAACAGATATTTCTTTTTTTGATGAGCTGGACACGAAGTCTGAGCTCTTTGTTTGTGCCTGTAAAATAGGGATCAGGCTACTTACTTTCCTAGCCCTCAGGGTGTTTTGAGACTTAATCAGTTAGTGATAATAACCAAGCACTTTAAAAAATAGCATGTAGCTGTTAAGAGCTCTAAAAACTGGGCAGCTAAATATTTAAAAGGAAAGTTCAGTTGTGTAGCCAGCCTGGAAAATTCATTGCCTCAGGATACTATAGAGTTAAGAATAGCTGGACTTAAAATAAAAGGATCTGGGTAGTATGATAAGCAGTTTGAAAATGTGTAATTGTGTTTAAATAAAGATAATCCAACTTCATGCTTCAGGACATCATTTGATTTTTTTTTTCCCCCAGTGGCCCATATCACCATTCTCTCCCAGTGGATAGTCTGGCACAGTTGGCATCAGCAGTTCTTAAATGGCATTCTGTGGAGCACCGGTAATGTGAAAAACTTTTACCTGTGATGGACTGCTTCATTAGAAGGATGTAGGAACATTTTTCCTATGGATTTCTATGGAAGTTAAGCGCTCAAATACCTTTCAGGATCAGGACCGGAGTACTTCAGTGCCGGCCAAATGGAAGCTGATGAAATAATCCAAAGTTTTAAGTCCAGCAGGGTTGAAGTTTTGGACTTCAAAAAAGTGAATTTCAACAGTCTCAGGACAATAGCAGGGGAAGGGCTTCAGGACCAGGGACTGAACGTGAAAGGAGTGCATGAAGAATAGTTGTTCCTCAAGGGCACGATCCTTGAAGCACAAAAGAAGTCCATTCCCATGTAGAGGAAAGGTCGCAGAAGGGCTGGTAAGCCCTCTTGGCTTAATAGGGATATTATGGTCATCTTGAAAAAGATGAAAGAGGCATACAAACAATGCAAGCTTGGGACAGTCCCTAAGGAAGACTATACAACAATGGCCTGCACTTGTAGGGAGCATATTAGAAAGGCTAAGGCGGTGACTGAATTTAAACTAGTAACCGAAATCAAGGACAATAAGAAGTACTGCTTTAAGTATGTAGGGAACAGGAGGAAAACAAATGGAAGTATGGGGCCCCTGCTTAACTACTCAGGACAGCTGGTTGGTTACTGACACCCAGGAGAAAACTGAACTCCTGAATGACTACTTTGCTTCAGTATTTCACTGGACTAAGGGGAAAATCATACTAGATAAAGTTCAGAATGGGCATGGTGGGAATAACTGCCTTCCTACTGTTGACGTTGAGCTGGTGCATGATCAATTAGAAAAGTTAGACATTTATAAGTCAGCAGGACCAGGTGAACTTCATCCAAGAGCGCTAAAGGAGCTGGTGGAAGTCATCATGGGACTTCTGGCGAAACACTTCCAAAACTCGTGGTGATCAGGGAGGTCCCTGAAGACTGGAAGAGGGCCAATGCTGTCCCATCTTCAAGAAGGGGAGGAGAGAGGACCTGGGCAACTATAGGCCAATTATCCACACTTCTATCCTAGGGAAAATCCTGGAAAAATTCATCAAGGAGTCTGTGTGTGTGATACGCTTGTAGAGGGTAGGGTTCTGAACGACAGCCAGCATGGCTTCATCACAGGCAGGTCTTACCAATCTCATCTCCTTCTACAACCAGGTAATGTGCCAGCTGGATAAGAGAGAGGAGGTTGACATTGTATACCTAGACTTCCAAAAGGCCTTTGATCTGGTATCCATGATGTTCTCATGGGAAAATTGGACAATTGTGGGCTTAACTGCTCAACAGTTAGGTGGGTAGGAAGCTGGTTGCAGGGTAGGACCCAGAGACTACTAATGAACAGATCTGTGTTGTCCTGGTTAGAAGTGGCCAGTGGTGTTCCTCGGGGGTCCATACTTAGTCCAGTGCTTTTCAACATCTGTATCAATTATTTGGATGTTGGAGTGAAGAGCTCACTGGCCAAGTTTGTGGATGACACCAAGTTATGGGGAAACGTGGTCACACTTGAAAATAGGCTGTGGATACAGGCGGACCTAGACAGGCTAGCAAGGTGGGTGGATTGGAACCAGATGAAGTTCAATAGTGAGAAGTGTAAAGTGCTCCATCTGGGGATGAACAATCCCCTATGTGCTTAGAGGCTCGGTGGAGCCAAACTGACTAGCACTACAGCTGAAAGGGGGCTAGGGGTAATAACAGACCATGGTATGAACATGAGCCATCAGTGTGATGCTTTAGCCAGCAGGGCAAACAATCTTCTGACATGCATTAACCAATGCATCTCAAACAAAACCAAGGAAATTATTCTTTTGCTTAACTCAGCATTGGTGAGACCGCAGCTGGAGTACTGCATCCAGTTCTGGACACTGGACTTTGACAAGGACATGGAAAAGCTTGAGAGAGTCCAGAGAAGAGCCACCTGTATGATCAGACTTGCAACACAAGCCATACGAGAAAAGACTGAAGGACTTGGGTCTCTTCAGCCTAAAAAAAGAGAATGCTGAGAAGGGACTTGGTAGCAGCTTACTGCATCAAGGGCTCAGTGAACAGCTGTTCACCAGAGCACCCTTGGGGAAAACCAGGAGTAATGGCCACAAACTCCTGGAAGACTGTTTCAAGCTTAACACTAGGAAAAACTTCTTCACAGTTAGGGTGTCCAGATCATGGAATAAGCTCACTCCAGAGGTGGTGCAATCACCTACCCTGGAAATCTTCAAGAGGAGACTGGAGGGTCACCTCACTGGGGTCACCTGACCCCAGTTGTCTTTCATGCCTTGTGTGGGGCGGGGCTGGACCCAGTAATCTTGCAAGGTCCCTTCCAGCCCCTTATAGTCTATGCATCTAAGTCTAAAATCAGATTCTAAACTGAGTATGGGTGTTCTGTACAAATATACACAACTTGAAATGACTTGTAAGCAAGCCTGAGGCTGACAAGATTACAGAGACTGCATAAGACTAGGAAAGTAGCTGAACCAGCAGTTTTCTTTCACCAATATATCTAATGTGTGGATTAAGAAATGTTTTTGTTATTGATTTCCCAAGATCCTATAGATGATTGAATATAGAAGTGGACATTATACTTGATTTTCTATCTCTGTTGCTAACCAAAATGAAAAAAATCCAGAGGAAAAAATGCATGTTAGTTCAAAAATCTAACTTTTGCCCTAGATTGTGTATCCTACCCCTGCTATTGCATAATCAGTTCCACTGATGACATGTAATTTATAAAGCAGCTTATTTCCATCCCAGCAAAGGTCACAGTAGTGTAGGACTCACTGGGTTAAACCCTCTGCTTGAGGAAATCGGTACGGTTCCACTGAAGTCACTCAAGTCATTCCATGCTTGAATATTTCTCAGAGGTTCACATATGCTTTCTCTACTACCCAGTGTGCACATGTGCTGGACTGCACAGTTGTTACTGCTCAGTCATTTAGTACTTGCTTAAGCAAGTAAGTACTGCAAGTACTAAATGACTGAGCAGTAACCAGTGTTAGTGCACAGTCCTGTTGCCACACAGTTATTTTTAGCTGCTACTTCATGCCTCTATGTAGAGTCCAGCTGGATGATGTACAGGTATAAGCAGGGGAGTTCTTTTTCCTTCTGCCCACAGGTGGTGGGCAAGTCTACACATGCATTAATGTGCCATTGTTATAGCGCATTAAGTTTAGTACCTGTAATAGCTACTAACTCAATGTGCAGTAACTAGTGCTACTGCACTGTAGTGCTGGCGCACAATCTTTTAGTGATGTTAATGTGCAGTAGACCAGGGGCATAGGGGGTGGACTAGGGTGCATGTACACCCCCTGAGCGTGGCGGTGTACCCCCTCCTAAAAAGTGCTGCCGACACTGTTGGCGGCACCTGCGGGCAGTCTGCAACCCCCGCTGGCTGCTGCTGCCAGCAGCAGCTGCGGGTGGTCGCTGACCCTTTGTCAGTGTTTGCCCTGTCCCCCTGCCACTGACAGCGCTGGCAGCATCTGCAGGAGCTCCCCTGCTCACCGCCGCTAGGCTCCTGCCGCCTCCATGTGCCCCCAGCTGCTGGGGGCACAAGTCATTCATGCAGTAGACTATACTGCGCATTAGCATGACTTACTGTGATGCACTAATGCGCAGTAGAATTGGTCTACTGCACATTTAGCATCTTGTGTAGATGCGCCTGCTGTATCACAAACTAGTCCCCAGAGCAGGATTTGTCCCCAGGTTTCTTGATTTAAAATGACATGAGTTTTGTTGTTTCTTATGCTCTTTTGTCTCCAGGCTAATTTAGGCAGCCAAGAGAATAAATATAGGGTATCAGACGTTTCAACAGCTAATCTGGCACTGGAGCCAACAGAGCTGCTGCTGCTGCCATCGCTTCTTGTCAGTTCTTCCATCACCATTTGTCCCTGACATGCATCCTGCTGACAGCGGCATGCAGAATTCTCTATGTTGCACCAGGCAACAGCTAAACTTATTAGAGTTTGTGTGCGGAGCTCTCAAGGTAGAACTCCAGCCGCCCACAATCCTTCTGACATGAAGCCTCTCCCTAAAGCTGGAAGGATTTGCAGGGCATATGTTTGGACTTGGCTAATTTACAGAACAGCTGAAAGGTGTAGTTGCCAGAGATAACAAGCCTATAGGGAGGTCCAAAAGGAAGAGGAAAGGATGATATATTAGAGAGGGAATTATTAAAATGGTCCAGAGATGTTGATTTAACTATTAACCTGCTGCCCAAGTTACTAAGCCCTCACAATTTGTTCTTCAGTACTTCCTGATGGAGCCACTAGCTCCTCAGCCTTTCCTCATATGGCTTGTCCAATGGAGTTCATGGAGCCACTAGCAAATTTAGTCTTATGAGCCCTGCATATAGTAAGCCCCAATATGCTTAGAGAGCTAGAAAATAGTTAGCAATGTAATGATGACCTCCATACTATTTATTTTCTCTTCTCTTCAGTTTTGCTGCATATTACATATACAACCTGCTCCTGATGCTAGTAAAATGAATAGCTAAATTCCCTTGACTTTGTATGGAAGTGGGATCAAACCCATGGGATTAATTTAATTGGCGAGTCTTCACCAAAGATTAATACGGTTTACCATACCTTATCTTGATTGCCAAGGGGTAAATCCTTCAGGCCTTAATTTGAGAAAAGTTCCATTTTGAATTCAATGTGAATTTTGCTCAAATAAGTGTCAGTTTAAGTATTTGGTCCATCAGTATTATTATCTAGCATTTATAATCTCACATTTGAGGATCATTAAGGGATTAACAGTTAATTAGTCACTCTAATTTTTGCACTTGAGTAAAGTGAGGCAAGAAAAAGTGATGTGATTTACTCCAAATTAGCTGGCTAGTCAGTGTCAAGAATGAAACTAAAGAACAGGAACTCAATCAGGTTAAATAGGATTGCACTTAAGTGCCTAATACAAGGGTGGGCAAAATATAATCCACAATTTGTATGTGGGGGTGAAGAGCCCACTGGCCAAGTTTGCGGATGACACCAAATTATGGGGGAGCGTGGTCCCATTTGAAGATAGGCTACAGTTACAGGTGGACCTGAACTGGCTTGCAAGTTGGGCGGATCGGAATCTGATGAAGTTCAACGTCGAGTAAAGTAAAGTGCTCCACCTTGGGACGAGAACCCCCAACACACCTACAGGCTTGGCGGCACCAAACTGACTAGCACCACGAATGAAAGGGACCTGGGGGTAATAATAGACCACAGTATGATTCTGAACTGGCAGTGCGACCCTGTAGCCAGCAGGGCAAATAATACTCGGGCATGCGTCAATCGATGCATCTCCAGCAAAACCAAGGAGGTGATTCTTCTGCTCTACTCAGCACTGGTGAGACTGCAGCTGGAGTACTGTGTCCAGTTCTGGGCACCACGCTTTAACAAGGACATGGACAAGCTTGAGAGAGCCCAAAGAAGAGCCACCCGTATGATCAGAGTCTTAAAGGGCAAGCCATACGAGGAAAGGCTGAGGGATCTGGGACTCTTCAGCGTGAGGAAAAGAAGGCTGAGAGGGGCCCTGGTAGCAGCTTACCACTACATTAGGGGAGTACATCAAGGGCTCAGTGAGCAACTGTTCACCAGGGCACCTGAGGAGAAAGCCAGGAGTAATGGTCACAAACTCTGGAAGACCAATTCAGGCTCAACATTAGGAAAAACTTCTTCGCAGTCAGGGTGTCCAGACTGTGGAATAAGCTCCCTCCAGAGGTGGAGCAATCACCTACCCTGGAAATCTTCAAGAGGAGACTAGACGGTCACCTTGCTGGGGTCACCTGACCCCCAGTTCTCTTTCCTGCTCGGTGCAGGGGGCTGGACCCGATGATCTTCTGAGATCCCTTCTGGCCTTACAATCTATAAATCTATGAATATGGCCAGGGGGCTGAATCTGGCCTGCCAACCGATTGGATCCAGCCTCCAGGCGGTTGCCCACAAATTGATTGTACCTG
The DNA here is from genome assembly GCF_000455745.1 of Alligator sinensis. Classification (NCBI taxonomy): domain Eukaryota; kingdom Metazoa; phylum Chordata; order Crocodylia; family Alligatoridae; genus Alligator; species Alligator sinensis. Next base: position 517,264 of record NW_005842336.1, on the reverse strand, counting down.
TGGCTGCCCCATCATGCTCTGTATGGGGCTTAGATCCCCTTGCTCCTGCCTGGGGCAGGCCATT
>NW_005842336.1:512414-517190 GCF_000455745.1 Alligator sinensis | reverse complement strand
CTGGCTTAGCCAGCACACACAGCTTCCCAGCGGGGCTGCTTCTGGTATGGCTGCAGCCGCCCAGGTACTGCTTGGCTTCCCCTGCCTGCGGCAGCGCCTCCTTCTGTCTCTGCTGCAGCACTACTTGGCTGAGCTCTTCTGCACGTGCCCTCTGCCCCCGCTTACTTCTGACTGGCTTCTGAGACTTAGCACTTGGGTAGCCTTGCTGCCCCAGTTGTGCACTCCCCCATCTCAACCCACCCCAATGCCCACACTATACAAGACTAAGACTTTATTTTGAACTATTATGCAATCATCACTATATACACTACTCAAAAACACATAAATCAGGACAAAAATTTTTTTTGAACTAAAATTAAAATATATCATAGTAGATACTGGATTTTTAGTATATGATTGGTTTTTTATCTATAATTTGTTAAAATTATATCTTCTGAAAGATTGTGTGTGTGTGGCCCTCAACAGTTCACCCAAACTTGTTAAGTGGCCTACCAGCTAAAATAATTGCCCACCCCTGGCTTAATAGGTAGAACAATATTTGTCCCCTAATCTTTCTGTATCTTGATTTCCTCATCTGTAAAATGGGCATGATAACATTCTCTTTTCTTCTACTCTTTCCATCTTACCTATTTGGTTTGTAGTCTCTTTGGGTCAGGGACTCGGATATTTATGCTCATAAATGGAGAATCAGTCACTGAGGGTTTGCATAGTGTCCAGTACCATGGAGCTCTTTTCTTAAGCTAGAGCCTCTAGTGATAATAATATCTGAAGCATTAGTTTCCTGGGGCTTGCAAAATACCCGTATGTAAAGGGATCTGGACAACACTGGGTCTGTGTTTCTCGCCAGGGATAAAACAAGCTTTGGATAAGAGGACATTTTTGGAGGAAAACTGTGCAGCCAGACTGGAGTTTGATTGCATTATGTAACTTAATGTATTGCAGCTCTGTGACTATACAGTTCTGGGGGGTTTTTTTGCTCATTACAACATTTTATTATATTATTGATGCCAGGATTAGGGGACAGGATTTTATTGATTGATATTATGGCAGATTAGAGTTCAGCCATTTTAAAATAGTTTCAGGGTAGGTTCATTTTGCTGATGTGGTGTTTGCTTCAGACCTCAGTGCTCTGTCTGGCCTGCTTGTGCAAGGTTTGAACACTACAGCAGACCTTCATTTCTACTCTGGCAGCATCAAGCAGTATATATAAATGACTCCTAAAGTTTTCCTTGAGGTAGAAGACAAAGGCCTTTGACTTGAGTTATTACGTAAAGTATTGGCAGAAGCAGACAGCAGAGTTGACTTTGCAACTTTTTAATTTCCAAAGTGAACCTGAGTAAGACTAATGTACAAATAGGATCCAAAGCCAAATCCTGAAGTCAATCAAAACTAGGACTGAATCAATGAGAATTTAATATTAATAAGAACTCAGAGCCCAATCCTGTAAGTGCTCTGCCTGTGCAGCTTCTGCAATTGCATTGAACTTGGCTGCACAATGTAAGAATATGCTTTCCTCACAAGTATGCAACTTTAGCTGCAAAATGCAGATTTTCAATTACAAATTAACCAAATTTTTAGCTTTTATGCCTTTGGAGGAAGTCTTCCAAATGTGACCTGAATACGTATCTACCTGAGTCTGCAGACAGCCTGAAACAGTAACTCTGAGAAGTGAGATCTTTGTAATTGTTAGAGCCCATCTTCCCCTTGAAGTGTAACGTCAGACTGAGAATGATGGAATTGAGCTGAAAGTCTTACAAGTAAGGCCTTCTGGAAGCAGATTTTTTTTCAGGGACTTGTCACTAAAAATGCAGATCTACATGAAAAGAGAAAGTAATATCAGCCGTTTTAATTCGTGCTGTAAATTATAAAGGCTCGGGTGGCGTTTTTTCCCCCTAACCAGTTTACGCATCCCAGCTACTCTGCTGTGGTGGAATATGGGTGGCACTTTTTCCAATACTAGACTATTCAGGTTGGAAATAAAAGGGTCAGTGAAGAGGTAGATTTTGGCACTGGTTGGTTCTAGAGAAGTCAGAAAAGTTGGTAGTGGAGCTCTTCACGTGGTTGGTTCAACTTCTGTCAGAGTGATCCAAGCAGTCTAGCACTGCAAGTTAAGTGGTAAATAGGAGTTCAGGTTCCTGATGTGTCATGGCACGGTTCCTGTGCTATTGAAGTCTGTGAAGTATTGCTGCCATTTATGTCAGTGGCAAAGTCAGATTTGATGTCACTTTGATTCTTGGAAGAGATTGTCATGTCTCCTGCCTGGGTTTCCATCTTTGCAGTAGGGATAATAATATCTTTACTGATACAGACTTTAAGGTCTATTGGTGAAAGTTGCTATATAAATGCTAAAATGAATATGTATAGTGTACTTATGGTATATAAGAACATAGGAAATAATTACATCTCTTCAAAAGACTGTAAGATAGCTTTACTAAATATAGGAGGAGGTAGTTTTTGAATAGCCAAACAATCTTGGCTCCTGGATCTGCCAGAGAGAAATGGGTGCACATGTATGCATACATATGTGTATGCATGCACTCTATAAAGACAGTTTTTAGGGTTTTCAAGTAAGGTTGATCATTTAGGATAAAGAGGTTAGATGCAAGAAATTGTGCATGAACTGAACTGTTTCCAGCCTGGAGGTAGAATTTTTGTTCTCCACACTGTTGGGCTCATGGCCAAAATAAAAAGGCTGATCTACATTTTATCTGCAATGCATCACTAGTTTAAGTGCTGCCCCTGTTAGGCAGCATTCTGATAGTCTGCTTTCAGGTACAGCCTTGCCAGCCTGCTCCAGAAGAAATGCTGCATTCATCTGTAATGATAGGATTGCTGTTTATTAGATAGCTGACATTTCCTTGGACTGAAATTTCTGAATATTACAAAAACTCAAAGAGATTTTTATCTGATATAATTTTGTTGTCACCCTTCTCAAGGTCATTTGAAGGTTGGCATAGCAGTCCAGAGATGATGGTGCATTATTATCTGCATAAGCATTTTATGGTATAATACAGAAGAAACCCTGCCCTTCAAAATTCTTCAAAGCATTGCAAAATCTTTAGATTATTCCATAAGAATGACTGCCTGTGTCAGGAGATTTGGTGTGGGGTACTGTGTTTATTCTTCTTGATCGCTGGTTCAGATACATCCCTGATCTTCTGGGTTCTCTGCTAGTGGCTTTGTGATGGTCAGGAAAGCATGGATATTGAATTATTATAACATTTAAAAGTTACCAGGACCCTGAAGAAAGCCTGTAGTAATAATTTAAAACAAAAAGGAAATTTCAGGGGGATTAGTGTCTATTTAAAACCACATGCCCATGAAATAATGACTAGAGCGCTCCTTCCTACACAGACTACCATGGCATGTTAAACTAAACAGAAATACTAACCCTCTTATTTCCTTACTGGGGCAGGTGGCTGGGGACTGGACAAAGATTTAGCTTCACTTGGTCTTGTAAGAGTAGCTTAGTCAGCATGCAAGGGGTAGTAATTTATTGCTAATGCAGGCAGCATTTACATGCCTGGGAGCAAAGATCAAAGTATGTGACACAGAGAGGTGTTTCTGAGTTAGAGTAATTAGGATGGTGCCGCTTGTCCACCCCCATTTGCTTAAGGCTGGGCTTGAAAGTTGCAATTTAGCCCTACATGAACTGAGAGGAGAAAAAACGCAAAAGATGTTGAATGAATTATTTGCACGGAATTAATTGCAGCGAACAGTCTGATATCTATTGTGGCTTCAGATGGCTTTTGAGCACTTGTCACAATTTTACTCAGATGCAGCAAGGACTGATTTTAGAGCTAGAAGAAAGTCAAGAAAGTTTTGCCTATTAAAAGTTAATCAGGGTGTTAGCTAATGAACAGGCTAGTGTTACTTTATCTGCCACTTTAGACCTCTGTGGACCTGACTGTGTTATCTTCATGAACAAATCAAAATGGGAGCATTGTTTAGCTGCTGTGTACTGGTGTCAGTGAAAAGACTTGGAGCATCAGGCCCCATTGGCTAATGGTAACCTTTTCAGCCCGTAGACCACACTGCTTCATCACAGGCTAACTTTACATGGCTTGGGATCCTCATGACCATGATTGTACAGAAAGGACAGGGTGGGGAAAAAAGGGGGAGGGGTTGCACTCAATGTCAATGAGCAATATACATCGACCCTCATCAAGACGGAATCGAAGGATGAGGAAGTAGAAGGATTGTGGGTTAGGCTACATGGGGGGCAAGGAGAAAGGGATTTGGTGGTAGGGGTCTGCTACAGACCCCCACACCAAGGGGAAGAAATAGACTCAGGACTCCTGAGGCAGCTCTCGGAGACTATAAAAGCTAAAGAGGCGGTAGTTATGGGGGACCTAAACTACCCAGACATCTGCTGGGAGACGCAGATGGCAAAGTCCCACCATTCACACAGGTTTCTAACCTGTGTACAGGACCTCCACCTGACACAGGAGGTACACGGTCCCACTAGGGGGAATGCCATACTGAATCTGGTATTGGCAACGGGGGATGACATGGTAGGGGACCTACAGATCAGTAGCCATCTGGGGGACAGTGATCACTTAATAATAGAATTCACCATAAGATGTCGAGTGGGTAAGGTAACTAGTAGGGTGAAAGTACTAGACTTTAGGAAAGCTGATTTCAATGAACTCAGGTGATTAGTCAAGGACGCACTGCAGAGTAGGAGTTTTGAAGTGATGGGAGCCCAAGAAGGGTGGCTGTGCCTTAAGGAAATGATCCTTCGGGCACAAAGCGAGATGATCCCGATGCGAGGAA
>NW_005842336.1:503395-510735 GCF_000455745.1 Alligator sinensis | reverse complement strand
CTCCCAAGGGAGGTGGTGCTCTCCCCTTCCCTGGGGGTCTTCAAGAGGAGGTTAGATAGGCATCTAGCTGGGGTCATCTAAACCCAGCACTTTTTCCTGCCTATGCAGGAGGTCAGACTCGATGATCTATTGAAGTCCCTTCCGACCCTAACATCTATGAATCTATGTTTGAAACTAAGTGGTAGTTCCTAGACCATGCTGTGATCACCTCCTTCTTTGTGGGATTTTTGATTTCCTTTGAATGTATTGGGGGGGGGGGGCTTGTTAACACAAAAACATGTGGGTTCTGGTTCAGCGCTCCAGGTCTGATGTGGTACAGTCCAGATTGCCTTTGGAAGCAGCTGTCTGATGCTGCCAGTGGCAATGTCACATTGCCTAGAGATTGGTGTTGAGATGCTTGGCTCCCAAGTAATACTCTTTTTGTAAATAACTAAGAGGTTTGGATAGGGGTTCTTGGAGGTAAAACTAAGATATAGTGCAGAGATAGAAATATCTGCCTCTCTGCCTCTGCCTCTCTTCAGGATAGGGGTTTCTCTTGGTACGTGTATGTGCAGCAACCAGCACAATGAGACATAGCTCTGTTGGCGACTGTAGGTGTTAAGATAATAGAAAGAGATATTCTTTCTGCCTCTAACCTGCTGCACTTGATATCAAACTGCTTGACTCCTACTAGCATATTTTCAAGGCCCTGTGGAAAGATGTTCTAAATGCTAATGGTTTCAAAACACTGGTTTATGATTTTGTCTTTTTTTCGAGAGAGAGAAAAAAAAGAAGAATGATTTATATTTCTACAGGCTGTAGGGTTGTTATATGACAATTATGAGTTATATAGAAGAGAGAGAAACGTGATAAACATTGACCAGTGCTTAGGCACACAATGAGACTGGTTGGAACAGGAAGTGCATAATGCTGTTTGAAATGGAGAGTGCAGGAGGGATTTGTGACATACAAGGAGAGCTAGATTAAAATGACAGACGTCCTCTGAAATAGAATATAGCTGAGTGAGGAGCTGGTGAATCTTTCATAGGTGCTGTTAAGTGCCAGTTTTTTTCCCTCCTTATTCCGTTCACTTCTTGGCAGAGTCATTCAGACTGCTAGGTGGTTAGCCCTTCGTAAAGCTCACATGGTAACTGATATATTTTCATGCAATCAATCAGACATCCTGCAGCGTTTTTAAACGAAGGGGAAATGATGATTGCTTTTGATTTACAGATATTTTCATCTGCATGTACTGATAAAACCCAGAGATACTGCAAGGTGAAGGCTTGTCATGTCGCAGAACAATAACTCTAAGAATTTATAGTTTAGTCTCCATTGGCTGTTGCCTGAATTCTTTACAAAAGGGCAAGTAAAGGAACTTGTTCACTGTCTGAAGAACTTCTCATGAATGTTAAATAAAGGGGACAGAAATACAGCAAGCATCAGTCAGAGCTCCATACCAAAACCCTGGATCCAGATATTCTTCCGCTAGGAAATGTGTAAAGATAGAGTTTAAACTGCAGCAAAACAGATTTAGGTTAAATCTTAGAAAAATCTTCCCCACTATAAAAACAGTAGGACCAGGGAACAAACTGCTCAAGAGAAGCTGTGAAATTTCCTTCAGTGGAAGTTTTCAATAAGAGGCAGGATAAGCAGTTGTCTGGGAATGCTATAGAAATGATGCTTCCTGCAGTCATGAAGGGGTTTGGACAAGATGACCTGTGAGCTAAGGACAGGCATTCAAAAAGCTTGAGCCAGAATTGATTCAATCTTTGCAGATTAATCTAACCTGGCTAAGCTAAACCCATTTGTAACTGTGCAAGCATCTGCTCTGGACTCAAAAAAATTCAGGTACAAGCATGCAGTGGCTCAGGCTTAGAAGCCGGGGGAGGGGGGTGCTAGAGCAGCCCTCTCCTCCCTTCTGCAGCATTGAGCCGAGGGGAGGGGGGTGACCAGGCCCAGGCAGAACGCTTTAATGTTCTCTCTGCTCCTGAGCAGCTCAGCAGGGAATGTGTATCACCCCTAACTCAGTGTTTATTAACCCATTAAGAAAACAAAGCCTCTCTCCATTAGTTAAAGCTCTTCTTAAGCAGTTTATCCAGGGAAGGACATTAAGCTACCTGTTGATTAGCTCCAAAAAGCCTGCCTGCCTTTGTCGTCTCCCACAGCACGGACAGTAGCCAGCATGTGGTCTGCTAGCTAATGCTGAGAGGTGTCTGTGTAAAGCAGAGGGGCAGGGGGGGAATAATCCCTGTTTAGCAGGGAAAAGTCAGGCAGATACCTGCAGTCTCTGCCAGAGCTCCAGCAAGGGAGCAGAGGGGAGGGGCCAGCCCTGCTATGGAGGAGAGAGCCCCGCCCAGCCAAAGAGCATGCTGAGATGCTGGGGGAATCTGGTTTATCTTAAACCAGCAAGGGGTCTGAGACAGACATTGCATAAACTGGTTTGAGCCAGATCAGTTAAGTCTGATACTACATTTAACCAGGTTTATTTCAAACCAGTTTCAGCCATTTTTAAATCGGCTTATGTGCACTGAACATCTGTTCTGTTACAGGTTTAAACCAGTTTCTGATCACTTAAACTGATTTATGTGTAATGTCTGTTCCTAGCCTTCAGGTCTTTTCCACCAAGGACTCTGTGATTAAGGTATAGAGATATAGACCAACTTTTATTCTGTGTTGGTACAGTGTTTAACATGGGGGCGGGGGGGGAGGGGCGCTCTGGTCTGTAACTGAGAACTATCTACACAGTACTGCAAGAAGAATAAATATTACATAAGGGTTTTTTTATTGACAGTGAAAGATGCACAAACCTCTTGGTTCTCTCTAGTGCACCAGCTTCTACATTAATGGAAGATCTACAGTCTCCCTAAATCCTGGTCTGGAATTTGGCAGTCATTAGCAAGACTGACAACTATATAACAGGGAAGTCTAGATCAATGTTTCCAATTAAATATTGAGCCAAACAGACTTGAACTTTGGGCCAGGTCATCCCATGAGCTGCACTTTAATGGTCAGATCTTGTTTGCTCAAGGCTTGGCAGTAATTTAGATTTAAAAAATATAATGGTATGAGGCCAGCTTATGAGATTCCTAGAATTCATATGGTTAAGAAAAGACAAGGTGATTAATAATAATAAGCTTCTAAACCAAGTGTATACAGTGTGAAGCATACTGGAGCATTTTAGCAATTGTGTAATTTTATTGCACAGAGGTTAAAAAAAAAGTAAGAAAAGAAATTTAATAGCACAGTAAACACAAGTCCTTCAGAAAACATGAGGTCCTTTGGTCAAGCCCATATTTATTTTGAGGGGTCTGGATATACGTGGAATGATAAATAATCTAGAGACTTATAGAATCCCTGGTTGTACAAGGCCTTTGTAAATAGCACAGATGCTGCAGCTCAATTCATTTTTCCCTTATTGATCCGGTTGCCGGATCCGGTTTCCATTCTATTACAGATGCTGCAGCAGGTGAAGCCACACTGTGGGTAAACATTGCTACAAGGCAGCACACAGCCCAGGGGAATGAGGTGCTTTGTATATCTGGAATGTGAACCCTAGTGACCCTCAATCAGAGAAGCACTGATGGGCTCTGGGAGCAGTGGGGGCAGCTCAGCTCTGCAGTGCCTTTGTGAGAGGTAGGTTTTGGGGCCTGCCTCTATTAGTAATATTAAAAGGGTTAATGAAGAATACTGTTGCAATCCACACCACCATGGCCAAGAAATCTGTTATGTTTCTGAAATTAGAGGAAGATGCAAGGGGTCATGTTAGAATGCAGGTAATGAATTTGGCTCTGGAAAGAGATTATGATGCGACTTGTGCAGAACACAAGGAGCAAATGTCATTATTTCTGAGCAGTCCTTTGAAACCATCAGCATTCATGAATATGGAGGATGTTGAAAGAATCTGCAGTTTTCATTAGCCAGGGAAGTGTGTGCTGCTGGGCTAGAGAGCTCTCCAAATCAATTAGTATGTGTCCTAGTATCCCATATAGAATACAGATGTAGTTATCAGGGATATGACCAAGATCCTCAATCTCTGTGAATTCAGAGGAGGGAGACTGCAACTCTAGCAACATGTATGCTAACACTGTGCCCTTCTACTGCATGTTTTTTCCCCAAATAAATTAACCATTTTACAAACATTTTAGCCTTATAGCACTTTATTGAATAGAGATAGGGACCCAGGTCACTGAAGGACATATATTGAAGGGATTTAGGCTCTGGACCTTGACTGGATCCCTAGGCACTCTCAACTTGAATAGTGTGAGTTAATAATCTTGCTCACTAGCTGCTTCTTTATAGCAACAGTCTTTTCTTCCACTATTCCTCTTTGCTTGTGGCTCACTCTGACTTCCTCTTGAAACTCCTGGCTCCTCTTCTGTTTTCTTATTTGCTATTCTCCTTCAGGAAGCCAGTTGTGTTTATTTTTTCATTTATGTTTTGTAATACATAATTATGGAGCACCTAGCACACACTGAAATACTCTGTGAGCAGGGAGGGAGCTGAAAAGGCATTACTGTTGGAAGGGATCAAAGGACAAGCTCAAGGATAAACTTATTTCAATGATTTTTGTGGATTCCTCTTCTCCAAGCAACAAGTAGGAGCCAAATGCATGTACCCCTAGTCTCTAAAGTGGCTGTTCCATCAAAAGACAGGGTTTTCTATACTTGCAGTGTGCAGTTCCTCTTGAGAGAGCAGATGATTGCAGGCTGAAGCTCATTTTGAGGTACTGCAGAAGAAAGTCAAAGAACACATTATATGAAGGAGCAGGGTGGAAGGAAAGGCCTATTACTATAAAGCAGCACCAGTTAGTAAATAAGATCATGAACCTGCACTTTTCATTAATAGCAGAGTAAGTAGTTCCTAGTAGGGCTGTGCGAAGCTTCAGTCCCTAATTCGATTCTGCAGAGATTCAGCCTGATTCAGTGGCCAAATCTCTGAATCTGAATTGAATCAAAGGACCCTTGAATCTCTCCGAATCAATTCAGAGAGATTCGGAAAGATTCGGCGATTCGGACGTAGACACAGCTTTTAAATGTTCTTTCTACATACCTCTGGGTAGCAGGAGGCTTGTGAATGCTGAGATGTAGGGGTGGATGGAGTGGCCCATGGGAGTGTGGGGGGCTCCCCAGTGTGTTCAGCAGCAGGCCCAGAAGTGGACCAGAAGCACTTCCGGATCCTCAACAGGTGCCTCCTGGGACTGGGGGGGCACCTGGGGTCCCCCTGCGGCCGATCGCTGAGCTGAAAGGTGTGTGTGTGGGGGGGGGGGGCCTGCGTGCTCCCCAGTGTACCCTGAAGTGGACCAGAAGTACTTCCAGGTTTGCCGCCGAGCAAGTGGAGGCCCCCCCGCACTCCTGTGGGATGCTCCATCCGCCCCAGCATTGCAGTGTTCACAAGCTGCGCTGGTACTACAAGGTATGTAGAAAAAACATTTAAAGCTGTGCCTATGTCCAAATCACTGATTCTCTGAATCAGAATCGAATCTTCAGATTCAGATTTGACCAAATGGAATCAGGGACAGTGATCCGAATCAACGAATCGAATCACTGTCCCTGATTTGGGCCGAATCCGAATCGAAGAGGGCCTGTGTTCCACAGCCCTAGTAACTAGGAACCCTAGTCAGAAGATCTAGAAATAGCAAGTGACACAGTGTCCAGCAGCTGATCTCCCATCGGGCCAAATGCTATATTGATGGGTGACCTAGAAAGGTAGAGAGATTTGACCTGGGGCAGAACAATACAAAATATGACTGTAGGAGTTGATGCTCTGCAGTAACCTATTGTGCTCTGATTTAAGTGCAAACCCAGGGTTAGGCCTGGCTGTCTGAAAAATCCAGTTTCTGTATATCTGACTGCCTCATGACTGCTGATGAAGCAGAGATGCTTTGTCAGACTTCAGGTTTATCTTGGGGAAGATGCTCCTGCTTCATTGCATGCTCAGCCTAAGTTTCTCCAGCCATGAAGCCAGGTCTTTGGCAGGAATCTGGTATATCTTCACTGCAACTTAACTATGCCTGTTTGCAATGTGAAGGATTTGGCTCTTAGAGCACAATGCAATGCTGCTCTGCACTTTCAGGAATTTCCTGAATAACCATGTCAGAAACTGCACTGACAGGACCCTCTTGGCCATTGATTTTTGAGACTTAGGCACTCTTAGGAGTGAATTGTGTGCAATGACTAGGTATTCTTGGCACAGAAAGCAGTGAATAGGTATTCTGAACTATGGCTATCTGAAGAACAACAATTCTGTTTCATGATAAAACTTTCGAGGTTTTGAAATTTGTTTTTTTGTTCCAGTATAGAACACAAATGAGACTTTTTGAAATTTTTCATGAAAAAGCATGAGAGAGGTCATATCTCAGAAGAATGACCTGTCGCCGGGCTATTGACTCTCTCGGTTTTTTCTTTTCTCTCTCTCTCATTTAAGCTACAACAAAAAGAAATTTTTTGACACAAAAGGTTTCACAGTTGAAATTGTGACCAGCTCTTTTCATAGTGAATGCTATGCATCTCAGCGCACAAGCCACTACCAGATTAATGCTGACAACTGAATATCACTTAGTTACCATTTTATTAAATGAAGCAGCACCCAAGCAAGATATGTTGTTAATTTTTAATAAGAGATGGAAGAGAACAGCGTGTCTCTTCATGTAGTTTCTAATCCCCACTTTTTCCTGAATGTAGTTCATACGGGGACAAGATGCCCATTTTAGAATTGCAGTTCATCGTGGCTCAGTGTGCTTAAATGTTTATGACTAAAATCTTCTCTCTCTTTCTCTGCTAAGTGGGACTAAAGGAGGTGAAGGATAGACACAAATGAAATCACACAAGTTCACATGCACAAATATTGCTCTTGTTTATGCATAGGCATTTCAGGGCAGGAGAGCAGCATTTGACTTGAAAAACTGGCCTAACATGCAAGATTAAAAGTGTCATCCTAATTTGACACCTTTGGCCACATCCACACAAGTGTGGATGTTTGGTTCCTGGGGAACCAACCAGCACTGGGCTGGTCCCAGCAGCCTTACCTGGGGGCCCCCTTGGGCTGCAGCAATGGTGATCCTGCTGCTCAGAGCCTGGATAGCAGCTGGAGCATGGCTCTGTCTGGCCTGGCTCTGGTTTTGAGCAGTGCACACTGCCTCTGCTTGCGCCGCTCTGCTTTTTTCGATTCGGAGGAGATTTGGCCTGATTCGGTGGCTGAATCTCTGAATCCAAATTGAATCAGGGGACCAATTTAAAGGTCCGAATCAATTCAAAGCTCTCTGAATCTTTGGCAAGGATTCGGAGAGCTTTGATGATTTGGACAGTCCCTGGTGGCTGCAGCTCCCTCTGAACTGGTAAGTACTAGGGGAAGGGAAGAGG
>NW_005842336.1:493111-503183 GCF_000455745.1 Alligator sinensis | reverse complement strand
GGGGCTCGTGCAGACCCCCCACGTGGCGAGGGGCAGCAGGGATGGCCTCTGCCGGCAGGAGCGGTGAGTCCCAGGGTTTCTTCAGGTTGTTTTGTTTTTTTTTGTTAAAGGGCTGGAGTTGGGCCATGCAGGACACCAATGGGGGGTTGGGGGGGTGGGGGAGGGAGGTTTGGGGGCTCATACACAGCCCCCTATGCAGCATGGGGCAGTGGGGGGTAGTGGGGATCGCCCCCTGCCCAGCAGCACTTGCAGAGCTGGGGCTTTTTTTTCCCCAAGTGTTGGGAGCTGGGGCAGGCAGGGCGGCCACTACTGGGCTGGGAGAGGGGCAGGCGCTGGGCCTGGCCTGGCTGATTTGGAGATTCAGAGATTTGGCTGCTGCTGAATCTCTGAATCAGATTCGGCTGAATCAAATCAGGACAGTGATTCGAATCACCGAATCGAATCACTGGCCCCCGAATCGGCCAAATCCGAAGTTAATACTAGCCACTTCATACAGGCCTAGTGTCCAGGGGTCAGAAACCACCCCCCATGCTGCTCCCTTGTGCACACATTTCAGGGCAGGGGAACAGCACTTGAAGGTGTATTTGAAAAACTGGCCTAACATGCAGGATTAAAAGTGTCATCCTTTTAAAAATGGGCAGGAGCTCAGGACTGATGGTAAGCCTGAGTTGCTATGGAAAGAAAAGGGTGAAGGGCTGGATATAGGACAGGTGGAGCTTGATTCCATTGGGAATTTGTCCTCCTCTGGAGCTTACTTCAGTCTTGAAGGTGGAATACAACAGTTGCAGCACGTCATTACAGCTCCTCCTTATCTCCACATTTCTCGTGGCTTAAATTGGTATCTGGCTTGACATATGGATAAAGGATTCACCTTTTTATGACCAATCCTAGTTTGAGGGACTACTATGACTTGTAGACCTCTGTGAGACTGTTTAAAATTTAGTTTTCTGTGTGCGAAGTCTAAATTTCCACACAGGTGTTTCCTACAGAGACAGCCACCTCTTCTGAAACCATGTTCAATAGGAGACACCTTGTGCTTTGTTACAAACTAACACAGTTAACTACCTCTCCCTATGGTCAAGACATTTATTTGTTCTTTTATTTTCCTGAATGTAAATAGTAAAGCCATTCAGGCTGAAAAAAATATATACCGTTTTGTATGTATGGAAATCCTAATATTCTCCAGGGCTAATCTAAGAATGGCAAAATTGTTCTGTCAGTAATTATTACTGATTATAATCATTGCTTCCTATTGAGATTGTGATAGGAGGAGCACCCATTGTGTTGGGCTCTTGACAAACCTTCACATACATGCATGCAATTTGCCTTTCACTGCTGAGTCTGCATTTATTCTGAGTCACACCTTGTAAGGGTATAATTGAAAAGTCACCATGCTGGATTAAAAGACGGTATGCAGCAGTACACAGCCATGTTGTTTACTTACAGTTAACCCCCAGGTTGTTCCCAGAAAAGCCACACGCATAGGCAATTCACTGTTGCAGTGGCCTTAATTATTATGCAATGGAAGACTGATTATATGTGTGAAAATTGGATAAGCTATAACTCTTGTTCAATGCTTTTAAAGCTCCCACTGACTGCTTAGTCAGCTTTGTGTCTACATTTATTATTCTGAGTATTGGGCTAGTTAAAAAAAAACATGGCTACATATAGAAATCTTTCAAAACTATTTTTGGGTGCCCATCTTGTTTATCTTCCTTTCTTTGCAAAGATGCACTTTTAAATCTGCTTATTTGGTGGCTGCGGTTGAAATTTTCATCATTGAGCTCTACTTCATAATCATTTGCCTATGAAAATCATGGCTATCGTTCTCTGATTTAGTTTATAAGGTACAAAGCTGCCTTGTGTTATTCTGCCTTTACCATCTACATGGTTTTGCAGTTCTGAATTACTCTTCCACAGCTAATTCAGATGTTCTTACCTATTCTAGTCTAAATTGGGGCATGCTGTAGTCTGATGGGACAACAGAGCAATTTAAAGCAAACTATGTCTGTCTGTGCTGCAGTCACACAAGTAGACATTGCAGTCTAGCCACAGCAACAAAGACTAATTACTCTGCTGCTCACTTGAATTTGGCAGATAGCACTGAACCCTGGGCTGTTGCAGTTAGACTGCTACCAATATTCAAGGTAGCTAGTTTATCCTGGGTAAGAAACAGTCTGTGTTTTAGGATCATTATGGATTTGAAAGGCCAGATTCTCAGTATAAATGAGTATAGCTCTGTTGACTTCAGTGAAACTATGCTGATTTACACAGGCTAAGTTTCTGTTGCAAAGCATCTTCTTGTTCCTTAATGGCCAGTAAAACAATACAAAAATGTATGGCTTTGCACAAGCATCTGATAGCACTGAGATAATGAAGGGTATTATGGATACTGAGGGTATAATTTTATCTAAGAACAATATTGCAAGTGAGAGACACTTGTGGAATTATACCTATGTTAGAGGAGAATTAGACCCACAAATAATTTTTCCTTTTTGTTTCTATACAGAATATAAAAAAGTCGCAGGATGAAATGAAGGAGAAGCAAAGAAATGAAAAAGGAAAACTAATAAAGAGGATTGCTTGGATTTCTCATCCCTGTCCTTATATCAATGAGTTGTATCATCTATTTGTTATGAGCCCGATTTCCAAAGATGATCCCGGATCCTTTTTTTCTAGTTCCAGTCATAATTTCCCTTTCTGTCTGATGTTGTAGTGAAATTTATGCCTTTATAGCTCAAAAGCAACACAGCACTTAAATCCTAAAAGCAGAATTTAAGTGTGACGTGTATGCTGAATAGGTTTTGTACTAGCTCTCTGTAGAAGAGTGAGTTTTACCCATTATTTCAGTTGATCATTGAACTTCACCCATTGTGAGAAAGAAACTTAGCTAATAGGGCAAATTATAGTTAAGCTATTTGTCTATATTTATAAAAATGGAATAATACTATATTAAAGTGGAGCAATGGTTTGATTTGCATCAGTTCCTGCTCTCCTACAATTACAAGTATTTTTGATAATGAATGCTCTATTCAATATTTATCTACCTTCCATTTTAATGAATAATAATATCAAAATTGTCCCAAGCAAAGTTATATTTCATCAAATACACAAGAGGGATTGTTACTGCTTATAAAACCTTGAAGAGATTTTTCTTCCCCAATTTGAGCAAAAGTTCCAGTGGTTGGGCTGCATGGGCGGCTGTTTCTGATGACCCGGATAAGATCTAGGAAAGCTGCCAGGCATCCATTTTAGCTTACTTCCTTGGACTGTTGCTTTAATAATCACATCCAGTCTGTTCATCTCCATTCTGGGACAATCAATCAAAGGCTCAGAGATGCCAATTTTTTTGCTTGCTTAGTAATAGGAAAGAGGTAACTTGGTATCAACTCTGAGAGTAAATCATTAAAAGTCAACTGGTATTAGGATTTCATAGGGTGATATCTTTTATTGGACCAACAGTTGGCCCAATACAAGATATCACCCTAAGAAAGACTTACCTCTTACATAATTCCTGGACCATCACTCTAACACTACCATTGGTATTAGGATAATTTAACTACTTTGCCTGATTCATATTATACATGAAGGCTGATACTACCACCCTTCAGGTGGGCATAAAAGGGATTTGCACTCTTTTGAAGATTTTTACATTGCAAAGGGTCCTAGGTGTCAATGAGTGTGGGGCTCATTGTGACAAAGCTATGGCTAGCTAGTACTTCAGATCAACGAGAGGCATGCATTCCACATTCCTGTGCTCCACCTCTTCTGGATTTTCCTGCTTGAACTAAAGGAGACTCTGCATTCAGCTGTAGCAAAGCTAGAACTGACCAGTTGCTGCACAGGGGAATAATTCAGTTCAGTCCAGGGCAGGGTAATGGTACATAGAGACATAGGGAGTAGTCATTCCATGGATAAATGTAAGTTTAGCAACTGTAGATGTTCACTAGATTTGAAACAGAGAATGAACTATAACAGAAGACATTACAAATGGGTGAGTTTGTTCATGAGCGATTAAAATTATGCTTTCTTTTTCAATTTCATCCATCTCAAGAGCCAGAAAAAGAACCACGTCCACTTCGAGTTCTTATCTGTTGTTCTTTTTTTTTTTTCAATCTTCACTTTGTTGTAGGAGTGGGAGTGTAAAACATTGTGAGAAAAGATAGTGTTCCTATCAGCGATCAGAAATGAAGATGCCAGGAGTTGAGAGAACCTTGACGCCAGCTCAGTCTTGCAGATTCAGGAAGTCCAGGTAAAATTACACTTACACATCCAGCTTTCTGGCAGGAGGAGTTTTGGTTAGAATGAGTTCTCAAAGGAAGTGTAGTACAGCACCTTAACTGAGAGCATGCAGTGTGGCAGCATCTTAGCAGGCTATAGCAGACCAAGTCAGCAAAAACCATCCTACCCATTGGGAGGTCCAGCAAGGACATATGAGAGGAATCTGTTGTGTTCAGACAAATCAGCTTCACCCTCACATTGGCTCTGTTGCATAAGTAACGCTAGTACTTATGTAACACCGGCCAGCCTGTTACCTAACACCCGTGAATGCACACACCTTTTATCAAGTTCCTTGTGTTTTTCTGCCTAGCAACACTTTAGCCTTGCAGACCAGTTCCCCACAATGAACATCAGCAATGAATAAACTCATCTTCCTAACACGCTGGCAATTTTCCCATTATTTTGCTTTCCTAGAGCACCTCTGCCTGGTGTGACAGGACTATTTGTCCAGTGTTGACTGCTCAGGGCCCTTCAAGCCTGGACCATTATAGGCCTTAAACTTTCATCTGCTGTTGCAGGAAGGTGGTGCCCTTGATTCAATAAAATTCACCAGCTGAGAAATTCCCTAAAGATTAAGAGAATCAGGGTAGTAGTTTGGAAAAGCTTCTGAATTTTGGCTGCTTATCTGGAGCAAGTCTGCATCAACAGAGCACACAACCCCATGTGCTTCTAGAAGGATATTATGAAATTTCTGCCACATGTTCATAGATTCAGAGATTGTAAGGCCAGATGGGACCTCAGAAGATCATCTGGTCCAGCCCCCTGCACCAAGCAGGAAAGGTAACTAGGGGTCAGGTGACCCCAGCAAGCTGACTGGCTAGTCTCCTCTTGAAGATTTCCAGGGAAAGAAAGGGGATTCATGTTCTCAAGGGATGGCTGAGGAAAGTTCCTCCAACACAATAGGGTAAAGATAGAAATCTAACTGAAGTGTGTCCTGGAAAGTGATAATCTGCAGCCATCTGGACTGAGGCATAGTGTTTGGTTAGTGGGGACAGAAGCCTCATTTGTGAATGATAATCAGCAACCTTCAAGGCAAGGACAGAATGAAGGTAGCATTTGGACAAAAGCATTTCATTATCACTTTTCAAAGCTTAATTTTTCCTAAGCATCTCTAAAAGCTTCACCAACAGCAGACATCTAATTGACTGGGCTAATTTCACTCAAAGGATGCATTTAGCAGGAGAATAACATTTCCATAGATTTGAAGCTGAATTCATGACACATTTCCCAGGCAATATCCGAAATGCAGTAAAGACTCAGAGGGACAGTTGTGTTTCAAGTCAGGACAAACAGTAGTAAACTAATATTTCCAAGTATTCTGTTTCAGTATCCAGAAATGTTGTTCTCTTTTTGTTTTTCCTATACAATGTCTTAGAGTATTTTAATATAGTTTCTTACTGCTATAGAAAGTATGATTTACACTTACATCTACTGAATTTGAGTCTTTAAGGGGTGCCCTCGTTATACTTACACCTTTGCACCCTCCTTTACTCAGTTTCCCTGCTGCACTCCTGTTGTCTGTTCATCACAGTATGAATTACATTGGCTTAGACTCCCTTCAGTCCAGCTAGACTCAGTGGTTAACAGTGAGGTGCAACAGAAAAGGGGCATAATGTATTGCTGACCTTGTAAATGGATGTGAATCCAAAGGAGCCCTCCATCTAAAATGGTATGATGGGTATGTTGTAATGAGATGAAAGAAGGTATAAATTACAGTTTAGATACTCCTTTTATTTGGTCCTTAATCTCAAGTGTGAGAGATTTGCTTGTATTTGTATTTAAAACAGGTGGGTATAGCACATACCTGACATCTCTACCAGGCCAACAGAGACAGTGAATAGCAGAGCCTCCACTGCAGATGTCCTTGCTTTGGTTCCCCAGATGTACCAGTACTAAGTACCGTCAACAAATATGTCCCACCAGATTCTGGTTGTCACTGAAGGCACAAAAAGGTAGAAGGAACACTTTAGGGCATGTCTGCACTGTCAAAAGACTGTGTCAGGGACCAGCTAATAAGCTCAGTCTCTCAGGATGCCTTGTTGGCCTGTACCCAGTGTTTCAGTAAGTGAATTGAATTACATCTGTTTCAGGGTGTAATATGTGCAGTTTCAGTGTGACAATCCCTAGCATGGCTTTTCAATATGCCCTTTGTCTTGGATATACAACCAGACTGAATCAGCTAGCTCACTACCTTGCTAGATATCTATAAAAAGCATTTGTTTCTGGTAGTCATAAAGTCTAGAGTTATGATAAACAACACTAAGATTTATAAAGACAAGGCAAGTGGAGGTGTGGGTCAGAAATGAGATGCTATTCCAAGTCCCCTGTGCTAATGAAAATGGGTTGTTAATAACTCTCTGGAGTATTAAGGTCTAAGGCTCTCACTATAGACAATGGAATCTCTTTCTGTCAAATAACTGTCATAGAATACATAGGTTTAATTCTCATGCAAAGAAAAAAAATAGCAGTCCTTAGTTCAGTAATAAGATTACTTGGACAGTACCCAAAGACACAACCAAGCTAAATCAATAGAAAAGCTTTAAACCCTCTCTCCCACCCTCTTCCCCAGCTCCCATTGCTTAAGAGAATGGTTTCAAGCAGAAAGTGCTCGAATGCTGAGTCTGATCACCCAACACGCACGCACGCGTTTGTGTGTGCGCGCGTGTGCGCGCGCGTGTGTGTCTACATTTTTAGAACAGGAAAAGAACAGTTCCATTGGATATTACAGTACAGTCTGTTCCTGAAGAGAATTAAAAGTATATGATGGAGATGCATAATAAATAACTTGTCACAGTATAAATTGTGAGCAATTCTACTCACCAGTGATGACCAGAATAAATAATAATATCTGATTAACAAATAAAATTTTCATACTCTTTTCAGTATCATCTTTCATCATGGTAAAAGGGAGGTGAATAGCTATAAAATTGTCCAGGATAATATTGCAAAGTTATACATTACATACGTGGGCTACACTGAATTCATTGCAAGTCTGTTGACTTAATAGTCTGTGAATCAGACCCTTATACTCTTAGTTTATTCTTAATATCCTTACTTACATGAGTAGTTCACCTGGCAAGTCCTGCTGTAGTGAGAGAGAGAGAGATCTATATATATAAATATTGATATCTCTCTTCATATATATAAATATAGATCTCTCGCTCGATATAGATATAGATACACATATATAGTTCACCATATATGTATCCTGATTCAGAATACCCTTAATCATGTAAATGCGCACACACACATATGGGTCTATTCTGGATTGATCGATCGATTGACCGATTGATTTATCTATTGTATATTTATATACCATAATATACTATTTATACATATGTACTGGGGGCTCAGTGAACGGATATACATACACATTCACTGTTTGGGTGTTGTGGTATAAACTAATAAAGACAGATTTATTCCAACAGAATCATGCTCAGATAGAATTATGCTATCCAGATAGAAGAATATAGACATCAAAATTAGTTTAACACAGATTTGTTTGGTGTCTGTTTCCTGTTATAGATGTAGATCATTTCTTGAGAGACAGCAGATGGCTGTTTATTCCCTGAAATTTTTGGAAGCTTTATTTCAAATCTTTGTAATCATATTACTGAGTTGGTGAGCTAGAAAACATATCATTTAAGGTGTCCAAAGATGCTATGCAGACCCATCAGCCCCTCTTCTTGTGTAAGGAGAATAGTTGCATAGCAGATCAAACCAGTGGTTCATCAATCCAGTGTCGGTTTCTTGCATTGTTCTGTACTGGCTGCTATAGAGGAAACTGCAAGAAATTTGTATTAATGACTTTTTTGCAAGATAAATTTTTTCCTAGCCTGTATTTGTTAGGGGAATGGTTTGTCCTTGAAGAGTGATACACGCTGTCTTTACACTTACAGCTCTGGCTGAACTCATTATCCAGATAAATATTTTGCCTTGTTAGAATCCTGTTGAATTGCCAATGATCTCTTGTGGCCAGGAGTGCTACAGCTAATTGTATATTATACAAAAAGGTATTCTGTCCCATTGGTTTGCCCTTTGATGCTTTTCAGTATCATGCAAGTTATTCCAGCCTGAAGACTGGGGTTGAGGCTCTGTGGTAACTGCACTACCAAACCAAGGGCTGTGGTTTGCATCTAGCCTTCAAGGGACTGTTGAATATGTTACTTCATTGATAAGGCTGTGCAGAGAGTTCAGGATTTTAGGATATTGACCAGTGGTAAGGAGCAGAAGATAAATGATGAGGCGAAGTTCACTGCAGTTAGATAATTGATTATAAGGCTGCAGGCATCATCATTCCTTCTGCATCGGCAGAATATTTACTTGGCATCCAAACCTGTTTTCTTTCACTTTGGATTTTTTAAATATAATTTATAGTGATATTTTTATCCCTTTCCATGATAAACATGATCATTATTCATTATTTAAGCAGTAGTCACAGAGGAAATTTGACTTTGTTAGAGGAGGTAAATAGCATACCACCTTGACAATGAAAGTTAAAAAACTGCCTGCCTAATGAGAAATGTTGATCTTCTGAAGTTTTACATATGCACCATTTGAGAGGAATTTGAATTAACCACGAATAAAGAAATTATGTGCACATGTAGTTCTCTTTGGTGGCAGAGAATGATATTTATGTGGGGTGATATTCACTTCTGTGCAGTCCCCCAGATCTTCTGCCAGCCTTTTCCATGGGTGTGAATTTCACTTGTTTAGGAGAGAATCAAACTAACAATTACTTATACTTCCTAAGCAAATGGATGTTATATTGCTATATAAGTGAACAACAGCTTAAATGATGGGAGTAACACTGGACTCATAAACAAACTGGAACAAATCTGAACCAGTAACCCGCAGGACATTATTTCTGTAATGCTTTGGCTGAAACACGTCTGCAGGTTTCCACCTCTGCTACACTCACATTTACAACTCAATATAAGGTTTGCTTTTGCCACCTTATACAAATCACTGCTCTAAACTTTTGATTTTGTTTTTTAACAGTTTGGCCTTTCATTGTGATTAAAGAGTTTCAAAAGGTGTGATATGAGTTCTGCAAGTATAGTAAAAATGCAGTTTGATATAGCAGTTTATGGTAGTGCCTGGCTTGCCTCTGCCCAGCTGAAGCCTTTCCTTATATTGAATATACAGGTTCAACATTACATGTGAAATAAAACAAAAAAGCATAACTCCAAGAGGTCAGACAGAGTAAGATGGAAAAGTGAATCTACTGCTTCACATGAAACATTTACACCAATCTGTGGACCCAGTTTTAAGCACTGTAGCTCCATTGACCTCAATGCACTGGTAAAAATCTGGAGTCAGAGAGTAGAGAATCTGACTTGAGATTTTTATCTGAAAAATGAAAAAGAAATTAATGCAACCCAGTTGCTCCAGCAGGTTACTCACCAATGTGCTAAATAAATGGCTTTGCTTGTGAGCATCAATAGATGGCATTTAGCCAAACTAGCTCAGCCTGTTATCTCATGTGTGTTCTGAAGTTGACAGAAAGCCACCTATTAATTATAACAAATGGTTTTATTTTCTTGGAAACAAAACAGACCCTTTAAGAAATACAGCAAACTGTCATGCATTGACTGGGAGTTAATTAGTATGAGAACTTATTTTTCTTCTACACGGAGAAAAGAAAATTTAAAACCTGTCCATGCTGAGTCTTTTGTTTTTGCATACTACTAACAAAGACCCTGATTCAACGAAGTGCTTTAGTAGGTGCTTTGCCTTAACTATGGGCCTAGTCCTTTGGCTGCTCATTGGCTTTCTAATTAGAATGCTG
>NW_005842336.1:487063-493101 GCF_000455745.1 Alligator sinensis | reverse complement strand
GTCGTGTGTATTAAGCCCCCCACATATTTTAAAATGGTCGCAGGGAATTTTAAACATCATAGATTGAGATTTATATAAAGGCTAGGGACAGACATTACCCATAAACCAGTTTAAGCAATCAGAAACTAGTTTAAACCTGTAACAGAACAGATGTTCAGTGCATGCAAATTAGTTTGAAAATGGCTGAAACTGGTTTGAGATAAACCTGGTTAAATGTAGTATCAGACTTAACTGATTTGGGTCAAACCAGTTTATGCAATGTCTGTCCCAGACACCTTGCTGGTTTAAGATAAACCAGGCTCCCCGAGCATCCTGGCATGGTCTCTGGTGCTGTGCGGGGCTCTCTGTTCCACAGCAGAGTTGGCCCCTCCCCTCTGCCCTGGCTGGAACTCTGAGACTGCAGGTACAGCAGGGTCTGCCTGGTTTCCCCCTGCCCTACCCCTCCTATGCTGCTTGCTGGAAAATCAGGGATCCCTCCCATCTCCCACAGCACAGACACTAGCCCCAGGGGCCCTAGGCATGTGGTGTGCTAGCTAATGCTGAGAGGTGCCTTTGTGTGTGAGTGTCTCCAATTTCATTGGGACAGGCAGACCGAACAATGACCACTTAGGGGTTTTTGGAGCTAATCAGCAGGTCAGATGGTAAGCTGTTTAAGAAGAGTTTGAACTAATGGGGAGAGGCTATTGTTTTGCTGATGTGGTGATAAACACTTATCAGCCCCCTGCTGGCTTACTTGTCGGTCAGTTTGCTGCAGACAGTATAAAGAAGCAGGAAGAGGGTGATTGAAAAACTCCATATCATCAACTGATGCATGCACTGCACCCCCCACCCTTTGCCTCAGAGTGCTAGCAGGGGCCTGGGGTCTGGCAATATTCCTGCCCCTTGAGCAGCCAGTGGGGAAAAGCCTGGGATGGTGCAGGCAGACCTCCCTAATCAGAGGTCTTGATGGGGCCTGGCCATGCCCCTCCCCTCTCAGCTCAGCCCTGTGAAAGGAAAGGGTGGGCTGCTCTAGCACGCCCACCCCCGGCTTCTAGGCTGAGCCACTGGAGGCATGTGCCTGAATTTCCTCAGTCAAGAGAGAATGTCTGTCCAATTCATACTGGTTCAGCCTAGCCAGGTTAGATTAACCTGCAAAGGTTGAATCAATTCAGGCTCAGGCTTTTTGAACATCTATCCCTAGCCTCAAAAGGAGTTTTGCCTTAGTGAAATTAAGCAGTCATTTTCCTTCCCCAGTGGTCCTGGGTCCTCCTTCCCTTTGAGTTTAACCACCAAATTCAGCTGGATCAGGATCAGAGCTGTTCAGCAGATGATGGGCAAATTTGTATACATGTCTGACAGAATGGACATAAACTGCTTTCAAAATGTCCAAAACTGATTTAAGATAAACCTGGATGGATGTAGTATTAGACTTAGATTCCCTCCAGATTTAAATCAACTCATAGCCCCCCAGCATCCCAGGATGCTTTGCACCTCCCCTGCAAACTTCCCTCTCGCAAGGTGTGTAGGCTGGCCTTGGCCTAAGTGTTTGCTCCAGCAGAGCAGGGAGGTGTGCCCTAGCGCCCCCTGGCTTCTGGCCTGGTCCACTGCAGGCATGTGGCTGCATTTCCATAATCAAAAGTGAATGTCTGTTCACTTATCGGTTCAATCGATGCAGTTTAGACTAACCTGGAAAGATTGAATTGATTTGGCCTCAGGTTTTTTTACTGTCTGTACTTAGCCTTGATATCTGCAAAGTACCTGTGATAACAGCCCCTTCCCCGCCACTGCCCACACCCACCACCCATGCCTGTTTTATTGTTTGATGCAAGTCAAAGCCCGGGACAATCAGAGCTGGAATAAACCTGTTTTTATCCTTAGAAGATTAGGAAGTGTTCAAGAACACAAATGATACTTAGACATTGAAGACCAGAATTAGGCATCTTGGATTTTTTAAAATCTACCTCCTGACATAAGGTTAGGTGTGAAAGGGCTATTTATACTTTTGAAAGTCTACCCTTCAATTCCCATTGACTTTCAGTGGGACTTGGCTCCTAACTGATTTAATTGTGTATAAAAAGTTTATTCCATGTTTCCCCAAAACACACTAATTTTGTTCTCCAGGTTTCTTTCTGTTGGGTGTGTGCATTTTTGTTAGCAAGGCTTAGCAATTTCTGCATTGTATTGTAAATATTTTTTATTTGATGCTGAACATTCTGCATCTGAAAGTTTGGATGTCAGAGCAGACGTTCAGTTGATGGCTTTTTTTTCGGTTAGTTAAACCACCCTGCTTCATTGGTAGTGCTGTCCACTCAGTATCTTGGTTTACAATGGAGAAAGTCGCCCCTGAGTAGAGGAATAGCATAAAACCTAGGCAGAATTTAAAGTAATATCTGTTCCTGGTCAGTGCTAAGGAACAGGATGTAATGTAGCCTGAGAGCAGTGTGGGATAGCTCCTACTGTTGCAAGTGTGCTTCTTGAGGCATATCAGAGCATACATTGTACTTCATTGCCACTGTCCCTAGCATGGTTCAGAAGCAGTGTGGACATGGCCTAATGCTTCAAATTGGATTTAAATGGTGCTTAGGCCTTTTGTCGGCCCTCTGCAAATGGGTGAATTTAAGAGAATAGAATTCAGCTGATGGAATGTTTTACCATTGTGTCTTTACAATTGGAATTTAAGTTAATTTTAAAGAGGATTTTTATGCTTCAATTTTAAACACTGTTTAACAGGATCTTCATTTTCATTGGGTTGTGTAGATTTCCAGTATAATATATTTTTTTCTTTCTCCCTTTTATTTTGACCTTTCTTCCCCCACCCTCTTTCCAGCAGACTGAATGCTTTCTAATGGTCTCTTCCTACATAATGTAGTCAGTCATTTTTATACATAATCATATTGTCCCTTATGTAGCAAAATAGCTACAGAATAATACAAAGGAAAACATATTTATCATCTTTCCCGGTTGGTAAATTTATGGCATATTGCCTGTCCGAAAATAATCATCTGCGCCCATGGTATGCCTTTGTTTACAGTTAATTTCAACTAGAACTGGGGGCCAAGAAATGATTTATTGGATCGGAATTTGTATTTTTCCAGAACTCAGTGTTATCGTAGCTGGGTTTGTGGTTGGTTGCATTAGAAAGCTGGAGAGTAGCTGCAGAGTTTGTATCCAGATGTGGAATCTTTCTGAGTTTGGGTGTTTTGAAAGCTGGGGCTTTGCTTTGGGGCATGTTTATACCTGTTAGTACATGTCTACTCCCACCTAATAAATGTGTGATCTTCATTTGACTTGATGACTTCAAGTGGAGCAGGATTTGACTTGAAGGTCTGATCCTGCAGTACATACCACACGTGCAGATTTCTGCACTCAGGCAGAGTTCCTGCATCACTGTGCCTGAATCACTTCCTTGCATGATCAGGTCAGGGCCTCTTTTAGGAACCGTAACAAACATGCAGCAAAAAGATGTTTTATAGCTTCTAGCACAGTCTCCTTCAACTGGTGAACAAGTGCAGTATATGGCAGTACTGGATTCATAGGACTGTGTGAGGCAGTTTCATGAAATGTAGAAATGACTAGCCAAGTTTTGCAAGGGTACTAGGCTTTTGAGCAACACAGCTTTTGGAAGCCCAGCTTAGAACAGCTTGGGCCATTTATTCAATGTTGCTGAGTATATATGGTGTTTGGTGTCTTTTCATGCTGAGTATATCTGGTGTTTGGTGTCTTTTCATGCTGATTTTCTAACAGGGCAAAACAGTGTAATATATAGAACACTGGACTGGTACCTTGTCTTGTTCTTAGCTCTGTCACTGTCACCTGCTGGGTGACCTTGGGCAAATTACCTTATCTTGGGGTGCTTCTGAGTTCCCATTTGTCAAGAGAAGAACAAAACCTCCTTTTTAAGAGGACTTTGAGATGCACTGCTGTAAAAGCTAGGTATTCATATGAATTAGGCTGTAGACCCCAAATCAGGACGGTAAACTTTACTGTGTCTAGCTTTCATCATTCGGATAATGCCATTGCACTCAGTATTAGAGGTGCACCGATACATTGGTCCAATATTGGATTGGCACCAATATAAAGAAAATTGACTATATCAAAAATCGGCCTGATACTGCCGATAATTTGGCCGATAAATGCCTGTGCATGCGCACACCTGCAGCGCATCACATAGGTGGTGAGGAGCACAGCCCAGCAGCTTGGAGAACTGTGTGCAGCTGGTAAGTCTGTTGTGGTGGAAGGGGAGGGTGGAGAGAAGGGATGTGGGGGGGCAGATCAGCACCCCTTGTGGTGGGGGAGGGAGTGGGGCTGGGGTATGCGCTGCCCAGTCAGGGCAGGGTGGGGTGTGGGATGGAGCTGCGGCTTGTCTGGGGGGTGCGGGGAGGAGGAGCAGCAGGCTGGACTGCACTGTGCTTGGGGCAGGCAGTGGCACTTGGAGAGGGGCTATGGTGGGGGGGCTGTAGCCACCCCAAATTTTGCCATAGCCCCCCCATAACCCTCCTTCCAGCGCTGCCTGTCCCAAGTGCAGTGTGGCCCAGCCCCACCTGCCAGGAAGAGCCTAGCATGGCACCCAGCCCCAGCCTGCAGCTGGAGCCCACCTTGCCCCACCCTGTGCAGATCTGGGGGCATATTCTTCCCCCACCCCATCCCCTCTGAGGGTGTATGCAGTGGCAGGAGCTGCTCCCCCTCCCCACTCCCCCCGGACGAGCCATGGATCCAATCCATGTCCTGCCTTGTCCTGGCTGGGCAGTGCCTACCGCTGCCCCAGCCCCAGCCCCACTCCTTCACTGCGGGGGGCATTGATTTGCACCCCCTCCCCCCTCCAAGTCCACCACAACAGACTTACCAGCTGCATACAGCTGTATCAGAAATCAGATTGGTATCAACTGATATGCCTCCTTAAAAATTGGCTATCTATATAGGCCCCCAAAATCTCTATTGGTGCACCCCTACTCACTATGGTTACTCACTTGCTTAAGTTGGTCCATGTTTAAGTACCTTCCTCATTTGAGACCTGGGGCAGAAGTCACTGTTAAATGTCAGTGGATACTTTAAAATGTTGGCCATAGCATTATGTTCCCATGAAGTCATTCATAAAGTACCTTGATTATGCACATTGATGCAAATCAGTGTTGTTGGTTGGAGCGAGGGGGCGGAGATTATTTTCACTGTCAGCCTAATGAGAACCATTAGACAGCAGCTGTAATATATTGAATCAGACCATAATCTGGAAATTGATGCCTGTGCCTAAGACAAACAAAGCTTATATTTAATTGGCTACTTATCATCCCTAAATGGAATCACACTCATTCTACCAGCACTCTGCTGGGATCAATATATCAACTGAAAAAAGTCAGGTGTTTTAGGTTCATATTAGACATTGCCATAGCTAATTGAGGCTAATGTCAGCAGAGAAATTCAACTCAGCAGGATATATGATTCTCCTTTTTTTCCATGAGAGCTCTGGAGAAATATGTTAATAAATTCCATAATACAGAATTCTTTCTGTAGTGTCCTTGTGCCCTTGCAAAGCTACTGTAAATAAAAGTAATAAAAAAAATTATAAAAAGAAATCCTTGAGTGCATTAATGTAACCCAGAAGAACAGAGAGAAAATGTCAATTCTTTTTGCTTGGCCACAATTTTGTTTGGTATTTAGTTACCAGTGGCAAGTGTGTTATGTGGAGAAGAAGGGATAGATGGATGAATGGGTTGATTCTTCCTATGTTCAGTGTCTAGAAATTGACTTTATTTTCACCAATATTAAAATCAACAATTTAAACCTAAACCACACCCTGTTGAAATACTCTGTGATACTACTCATCAACAGATTTCAAAGGACTCAAATCTAATTGGAAAAGGGAAGAATCATTTGTACATCTGAATTCTGCTGTAAGACCTGGGTCCTGGTCCTGATGTGCTCTCTCGTTCTCTTTCTCTCTCTGCTTAGCCTGTTTATGCCTCAGTTGCCTTTTTTATAAATCATGAACCATAACATTTTTCTAACTGTGCAGTAATTACTAGGTTTCCACATGGAATCTGGAGGCTTAGCTCCACTGCTGT
>NW_005842336.1:477764-487053 GCF_000455745.1 Alligator sinensis | reverse complement strand
GCAAATGAATAGATACTTGAGTTATTGAGCAGTGCTAACAGT
Organism: Alligator sinensis; assembly: GCF_000455745.1. NCBI lineage: Eukaryota > Metazoa > Chordata > Crocodylia > Alligatoridae > Alligator > Alligator sinensis. Next base: position 487,011 of record NW_005842336.1, on the reverse strand, counting down.
ATCATTACCTTTTGGTAGAGCTGTTAATGTAATTTTTCAGGTGCTCTGAAGCAAAAGAAACTTTGAATTTTAACTCCCACACTGCTAGGCTGAGTAAAATTGACAAAGAACTAGGGCCATAGCTCAGGGATAAGATATGCAAACTTGGAGGCATAGATACCAAAAGAGAACGGGATTAGCAGGAAGTCCAGAGATGCTGCTATTATGTTAAGATAGCCCAGTTGCTTGGAACATGACTTAAAAATGTGGACGCATTCTCTGAGGCCTTAACTAGATAATCTTGTACCTGTTTAGTACCTGAAAGCATGATGTATTTAAAGTGCATAGACACCCTTAACATGATTTAATATGGTTTATATCAACACATAAACAGACAAACACATCCTGATGCAGTTTACCTGGGATATAAAATATAGTCCAGGATAAGGAATGCACAAATGAGGAGCTGTTACCCAGAGAGATTGTGGGCTCCATCCTTGGAGTTTTTAAGACCTGGCTAGATGAAGCCTTGGCTGGGATGATACAGTTGGGATCGGTCCTGTTTTGATCAGGAGGTTGGACTGGATGACCTCCTCAGGTCCCTTCCAACCCTAATTTTCTATCCTAATTGGTTTGTTTATTATACCCTTATATTCTCTTTTTAGGCTATGACTTCTAAAGGACACTGTATTAGCACACTCATTCTGAAGCTGTAGCAACTTTGATTTTTAGCTCTTCAGGCCAGTCCCCATTGTGTCAGCCAGGGGGAAGTTATCACTCAAGCACACCAGCTAGTACATTAGCACAGAGATGACATTTAATTTGCAGTTACAAAGGACTGCAGAACACAGAATCACAGAGTACCACTGCACACCAATTCCCAAAAGTCATCCTGCGAGCACAGGAAATCACTGAAGTGGGATGTGCGCCACTGAACAGCACACTTGGGCCCTGCTCAGTGGTACAGGAGAAAAGGCAAAACTCTCACATCATTACCTATATTGTTGAAATTTTCAAAACATCTCAGCATGTCCAGTGGGAGCCAGATTTATGCAAGAACTCAGCTTGTTGGGCTCTACTAAAAATCACATTGTAGGTGATCAAGCTAAGTATGAGCTGAGCCCCTCTGAAAATCTGGCCCCAGCTGTGAAATCTGATCTGAACTACTTTGAAAATCTTCTCTATGTTTTGAGGAGAAATATGTTGGGGTTGTTTTGGGGGGTTTTTTGGAGCCAGGAAAGCTGATTTTTACAACCTTGCTACCCAACATATTCTGTGCTATTGGATATGTTTTTCAATCTCTTTCTGCCTCAGTCTTCCCCTCCATCATGGGTCACCTCCAACTGTTGTGAGGCATAAATCATTAATGTTTGTTCAGTTTTCTGGGATTTCATCTATGTAAAACATTTTGGAAGGCAAAGCAGTATTATTAATTGCCAGTATTAATAACAGGCTAAGCAATATTAGACAGGCTGAGTGATATTAATAGACAGGCTAAGCAATATTAATAATATTGGCCAATTGCCAGTATTAATAACAATTTCTTCAGTAAGCAAGTGATGAAAGCTGTAACTAAACACCAGCTATATCCCAGCATATTAGTGCAAAACTGTGGAAGGTCATACACATATGCCATATGATCTTGCAAGATACTGCTGTCTTCTCATTTAAAAAGTAGCCTTCATATTCTGCTGAATCACACTGTGAGGACCTATGAAGGTGTAAAAACAAGCTCTCTCTTTGCAAATCTTACCCCCCTGGTTCTCCTGCATGATTTATTTTTCCTAGTGTGGCTGTTCAAGGGAGAGGCTCAGCTTTGGGAGCTGACTGAAGTAGGCCTTTGAGCATGTGCTTATAGTTATTGGACACTTTTAACCTACTCAAGCAATGTAAACCCGCCTTAAGCTTAATGATGCATTCACCCTTCTTCTTTGCCGGACTGGGGTAGAAGGGCTTGAACAGAAATGAGAATCAAGCCTGAGCATGTGTTTAGGTGCTTTGCTGAATTAGGGCCTTAGGCTGCTTAGTTGGAGTTACCTAGATATCTTGCTTAACTCTGTGTTGCCTGGACTTGATCAGTACAAAAAAACACATTTTCCTGCTTCAGAACACTTGATACCCCAAAGGAAATTATAAAATGTCCAAGCATGTGGCTGGAAAATTGTTCCTATTAGAAGTTTACTATAGGAATAGCAGTTACCACACTTGATTATCTCTCATCCTTATTGCTTTCCTATGCTGGAGCCAGTACCATAAATTTAGAAGGAGAAATTAAAGAACTGTGAGCATTCTCAAGTAAGATGACATAAATCTCTCATGTGTGGCCTGATCTGATTTAAAATATAGAGGGTTTTGAGCTCGCCATTGTCTGACATAATTAACTCCATTGTGCTGTGAAGTGTAGAGCCCAAGTGCATTGCCCTACACTTTATAGAGCTATTTACACTAACATAAGTAGGATGCAGATTGCTAACATTGTGATTTGGGGACATTTTGCATCTACATTGCATTGGGGTTCATGGCTATGCCTGATGTGTAATGGCTGAGAACGAGGCCCACAGCCACTGGGCATGTGGAGAATTAAATTTCAGTCAATACGACTGTTTGCTGAGAGCCCAGTCTTGTCTTTCTTTGCATAAGATGAGGCAATAACCTAGAAATAATTAAACTTATAAATCCTGAATTTGGATATGGGCTCTGCCACTCATTCAGTGCATACCCTTAGACAACTCACTGTTCCACTCTACTGATCCATAAAGTAGGAATAATTGTGCTTAGCTGCCTCAGAGGATGGCTGTAAAGGTTAACTAGTAGTAGCCTTGAATAAGTTATGCTCATAGTTCCAAGTGCATTGTTGTCACATTCACAGAGCATATTTCATCCTGAAAGCTTCCAAACACCTTATAAATGAAGAGTTAGACTGTGCTCTTGTCTTGCATACCTAGATAAGGGAGTGAGCTCCTGCTCTGTGTGGACTGTTTAAGGTCTCCCCAGAATTAGAGCAAGAACTCTGATTCCAAAAAATGGATGTTCTTTTTCCACGTAAAATATTTGGTTTGGGTGAAAAAATAAGAGTCTGAGATAGTTTAGGCAAAATCTGAAATACTTTGTTTCTGAAATGCCACTATGATGTCTCATGTTGTAGGTGTCTCTGTACTGCATGAAAGTCCAGATAAGCAGTGGCCACTGGTAAGCCACAAAGGCAAAGCTGGAACTCAAACTGTGGAAATCTGTAGTTTTGTTTTCCTTTCACAATCACCTGCGGCCAGAAATCTCAGCATGGTACATTACAGTGCTTCAATGAGGTTAACCAAGTAGCATCAGTTTATACCAGCTGAAAATCTGTCCCCTTCTGTTTAAAGGGGACTGCAATCCCTTGAGCTGTGAAAAAGATGTGATTTTTTTTCCCTCATTAGCTATAGTGGTTCTATATATAACTGAAAGATGCAACTTGCCTTAAAAGGGAATTATTCTGTTTTTAGAGATGGTCATACACTGTGTTGGTATCACATATTTATAGGTAATGCACTGAATTTCCTTGGTTTATGTTTAATGGAGGTCAGGAAATGCAAAGCAAATGGGAATTATCTTGTGGGAAATAGCGGCAATTTCCCAGCTGCATGTGTTTGAGTAAATATCACAAATAACATCAGCTCAAGTAATAATAAAGATTTAATTTATGCACTCATTAATTGCATTTGGAAAGCAATTTCAGAGGCACAGTGAGCACAAAAGAGAAAACTAGAGCATTTAAAAATGCATGAGGAAGGAGTCTGCAAAGGTAAAAACAGCTGATTAAGTGGAAACGCAAAGTCATCCCATGCTTATTTTGTGAAGTAATACATGTTGCTGTGTCCTTAAAAGGTGATTTGTTATATGATCTATAAATTGTTTCTCAGGACAGGGCTGACGGGCGGGAAACATGCACATAAATCATGCACTATCCTTTGTTAAACTACTTCAGATTGAAACCTGTGCTGAAAGGCTAATGGTTATGTAAGATATCCTATGGTAAAGTTACTGTTCATTGCTGCCTAAATTAGTTGATAAACTTTTACTTCCATTGTTAATGGAAGGCTGGATCCTTGATTTCTCTTTCTCTCACAAATAGATGCACACTAATGTGAAATCTTTTGGCTATGTAGTGAGCTCAGCTCCCATCTAGGTGCCTCAAAAAAAATATTTATTGAAATGCCTTCATGGGAGCACAGCTCCTCTGAATGTCTGGATCTGAGTCAGGAGCTGTTCCCTTCTGACAACTTAAATGATAGGGCGTATTTGAGAAGTATATCCATCTGACCCCCATTGCCACAGCATCTGAGCACTTCATAATCTTTAGTGTACTTATCCTCACAACATCCCTGTGAGGTAAGGAAGTGCTGTTGTCCTCCTCTTACTAGTGGGAAACCAAAGCAAAACTAAGTAATGTTCAAAGTAGCATAGGAAGTCTGGGGAAGAGCAGGGAGTTGACCCCTGGTCTACAGATCCTCTGACTCGCCCTTTAACTACTGGACTGTCCTTCTTCTCCAAGGTTGGGGATTTAAAAAGAAACACCTTAATGATTTAGGAGCATGAGTCAAGGGGGGGGGCGGGAGCTGCCAGCTGGGACTTGTCACTTAAATGCTTTTGAAATGCCTGTCCTTACTCCTTAAATTCAAATATTTCTCCTTGTTCAGACCTTTCTCTTGTTTAGGGTTTAGGGCATTCATGCACGCTGCAGGTGGCCTGGCCTTAAAGTAAATTGATTGCATTTTCTTTCATACCACAAGCCACTTAAAGACTGATCATTAAGATGGATGAATATGCTCTCTCCGTGGAAACAGAGCCCCAGGAGGGATGTATAGGATAATCTATAACATATAAAAAAAAAAAAAATCCCTGTCAAGATGCAGAGAGACACAGAAGAGCAAATGTCAGCATTTTCCTGAATATTTTTGTCTTGAATGTGTGGGTTTTATTTATTTATTAATGTTCTTGAAATGCCAAAAGCTGTTGTATTTCCATATTGTACCTAAGGACAATGATTTAGGGCCAACTCAGATTTCTATTGAAACATCCATTGTTTCCCTTACTGTGCCAGGTCCCCATTATCTGTTCCTTTAAGTGTGTTTTGTGCTATTACAACTCCATTAATTTCTCCACCCTTCTGTGGTCTTGGGATAGTAAGTGATTGTGCCAGTGACCAGAAGGGGTCTTTGGAAATTTCCTCTGCATTGGGGTGGTTTTGCAGGGAGGGAAACAACATAACCACCAGAGAGGAGGTATGGTGGGAACACACAGTCCCTGGGTATGGGAGGCTGGGAATTGAGTTGGTTCTCAGCTGCTCCAAGAGGAGTGTCAAGATTTTGTATGTATGTGGGCGGAGGCAGAAACAGATCATTGAGCAGCAGGATCCCATTCTATTTTGGAGTGGGTCCTGAATGACTTAAGCCAGGGTATCAGAGAGAAGAGAATCGGGCTTAATGGATCCACTTGCATTAGTGAGGGTGGTGTGACCAGGTACTCAGAGCAGTCATAAACAGAACATCATTGCTTAAATATGTAGGGCTGATTTCAGTGCCCTACATAATTCATTTTCCTGCTTGTTAATTTGATTGCACCAAAAAATGAAAGTTGTAAATAATATTTTTTTTAAAGTGAGAGTTAAATTAACACTGATTTCTCTTGATGCCGGTTTGACTATCCTCCCCTAACTACCCATTATCATTGCCTAATGGCTTCATGCTTGTGTTGATCAAATGCAGCTCGCCTACTTGCTTTCTTGCTGTCTCTGTAGGATTGGCGTGCGTGACAAGTCTACTTGAAGACATTAAATTCTGCCGGCAGATAAGAGCCCCAGCTCAGGATAGGCAGAGCAAAGAGAGCTGGCACACAGCTGGACTCAGCTCCTGTTTTCAGGGAGAATCGCTGAGGAATGATAAGGAGTCATTAAGAAATCCTGGTTCCCCAATGAAGTCAGCTGGCAAAAATCCCATTTACATTAGTAGTCCAGGATTTGGTCCATGGTTGCTTATTATTGTTTTGTTCTGTGGCTGCCTTCTGTCCTTTGCAGTGGATGCAATGCAGATTACAATCCTACATCTGTTGGCAAGTTCTTTCTTGTGAATGGATATTTGTCACAAGAAAACAGGGGCAGTCATAAATTATATTATCTTTTTTTTTTCCTTTGAGGCACAGAGAGGTTAGGCAGTCTGCCTAGCTGTCTACAGTAAGTCAGTGACAAATCAAGCAGCTGATTTCAGGTTTCCCGATTCCCTGTCTAATGCCTAACCCATTGTCTTGCACTGTAAGTGGCTTGAGTTTGCATTGTGAAATAAGGACAAGCTAGTTAAACTGCAGTGAGAGTCTTCCTCTGCACTTTTGCCCATTTATATAACTAAATTGAAATGGTAATTTTTGAAGGCTCTAAGATAGTTGTTTAGCTTTTTCTTTACTTTTTGTTGTTCATTTTCCCTGTGTTTTTCTGTTTTGACCAGCAGTGATGAAAGACTTGGTTTTTCACTTTGCATATATGTTATACTAGTGTTCGCTATTCTTTGTCCATCCAGCATATTTAGGCTGTAAAGTTTTTGGAACAGTACCTGCCTGCTGTTCTGTTGATACAGGAGCTAGTTCTATTAGCCCGTGATTTTGGTTAGTTCCTTGATGATAGCATAAAAACATGATTAAGAATAATGAATTTAGCAGTATACCTCATGGAAAAGTGCTAGGTAGTGATATATGTAGAAGAGTGTGTATTTGGATTAGTGACAGTTAGCAGTTAGATTTCTCTCTCTCCAAACCAACCTCTAGAAAAAAACCACCATAAATAAATTTTATGATCCAGCTAGAGTGTGAAATGTTAATTAATGATTCCAAAGTACAAAACATATGAACACTTCATGCAGATCCTTTAGGTATCGCATGTTATGTAATCTCACCGATATACATATATTCGTAGTAAAACAAAGAGAATACATAAGAAAACCTCATCAGCATAAGCACAGAAATGTATAGGACACAAGAATTGCTGTGGGAACACAACTGCTGAAAATAAAACCCCATATTTTAAAAAGAGATTCAGATCTTGATTTTGTGCTGGCTTCTGAAGCTATAGGAGTAAATGTTCAAGTGGTATATAAAACAGAGCTGACTGTAAGAGGTGAGATGGAGTGGGAGGAATGCTCCCACTCCATCTGATTTTGTGCACAAGGAATTGATGCTTGCAGTGCTGTGGATGCTTGCACTTTGGAGAATTTCTCTCATTTATATGCAGTTGTTTCTTTCTGATTCTATGCGTTAGAAGGCAGCTGACATCAGTGAAATGCACTGAATTACACCAGCTGCGGAGCTGCCACTGAGATTTTTAAATGATATAAAGCGTCATAAGAGTGTTTATAATAAATCTGCTACTGCATGTGTATACCACCACCTCCTACTGGATTCAGACATATTCAGTTGAGTATCATAAGTTCAATATTGCTAATACCTAATAGTTCAAACATCAGTGAGAAAGAAACAATCCGTTCCTCAAACACAAATTCAAAACAGATAAATCTCTATTCAACTCAGTTTCAGTAACTATTATCTTTTTATATGACAACAGTGTTACCTAATATAGTTTACTCTGAAAAGCCCTTATTAATAATCAGGAAGAGAATTGTCTTAATATTCTTCTGCTGCTGCTAATTTATTGCTGGTTAGTATTGGCTGTAAAATGGTGAATGTTCATTATATAAATATATAAGCAAATTTTTGAATTTTAACATTTTTAAAGATATATTTTGCAAACATTTTAATGTTTTTTTTACTTTCCTATTTAACAGTACTAGAAGAAAAAATTGAGATGTGCCTTATTTTTTGTAAAATGCATCTTAAATATATTTTCGCAACTTATCAACTGCTCTGTTGCATGGTCTGTGTGAATTGTGATTTATTATTTAGATTTGCCATCATCTGGATAGTAAAGTTCTCAAATATTAGTACTGCAGCTTATATCACAAATCTCCTTTTAAAGGAGATTTGGTCATGGGGTCAAGAGGTGGTGATATTTGTTAGGTGCAGAATGCAGGAGATGGAACGTAGTGGGTTTTCATTGCCATTCAGTTTTATGCTCCAATTTCGCCTTTATATGCATGACTGGAAAACAATGATGCAGTGTTTCACCGTACCTAAAGCCTTTATCTGGTGGAATAAATTGTTTTACCAGTGGAAAAAAAAATACTGTCAGCATTAATAAATTGGAAAGCTGCATTAATGATTAGGAGAGCATAATTTTGCTGGTGTTGCAAGGTGATCTTGTTCATTCAGAATTACAAATATATGCTGTCATTCTAATTGTTCTGTACTACTGTTTACTGTTGAAGCAAGAGACTGACTCCTGCAGGAATTGTCCCTGCTTTCGGGGCCTGATTCAGTAAGTGTGAGCTGAACATTAAGCAAGGGATCAAGACCTCTTGGGTAATTCTACATAGCAATATGAAGGGGAGATTGTAACAGGGTTGGCATATTCATACTAGCTTCAGTGTAAGTAGCCAGGGTCTCTGGAAGTTTTTCCTTCCTGCTAAATAAACCCATACTAGCAAGATAAATTTAAACACATGCTACAGTTGCACCTTTATTTGGGCTTGGCTGACCTGCTCTTTGCAGTGAAGACATCTGAGCATGATTTTGTTAAATTAGGTGAGATGGTAAACATGTGCTTATAGTTGAACATGTACCCTGATGCTTTCCTCTTTGACCTAAATGATTCAGTTCCACTACATCATATGAGCAGTTAGAACATACCAAAACTTCTTTAAGAATGGTCAGTTCTGTCAGCTGCAAGTACTGTTCAAGCCTGTCTCTTTACAGAGTTAGCATTTATTACCATTTTTGCATAGAGAGGAAGAAATTTAAATTTCATTCATGTCATCTTGTATAAGGAATGTAGTTATAAGGTTTGTAGGATTCCATTTGCCAGAGTACAGTCTTTGCCAAACAATCACAGCTCAGTTTGGAAAAACTCAGCTAATTGCAGCTTTTGCCAGAAAAGCTTAGAATGTAAAGTTAGTACGTGGTTAGCCTATATTTTATTCTGTGCTACCTGCAGTGCTTGGAGGATAAGACAGTCTCCAAGGATAAGGGGAAAAATGATACTAAATTGTGTTCTTGGAGACTTCTTCTTTAACTTTAATTAAATTGTCCATATGATTAGGAGCTTTGGGGAGCTTTAAAGAGAAAGAGGAAAAGAGAAGATTGCTTATTGGAATGGTTGTTTTGCAAACTCGCATATAGTTTTCCCCAGGAG
>NW_005842336.1:444591-477361 GCF_000455745.1 Alligator sinensis | reverse complement strand
ATAGTGTCGTGGGAAATTCAGTTTTATTAATCACTTGAAAAATCATCAACTAAAAACATGGTTACATGCAACTTACTGGGGCAGCAGGATCAGCCGCACAGTCTGAGTCAGGCCTGTCATAAACCAATTAGTGTTTCAAAAGATGCTTCTGTAATTACTTTTCATGCCAAATGACATGTCTTTTCAGTTTGATTGTAAATTGCATTTTCTGCAGTCTCTCAGACAATGAGTATTGTTGAACTAAAGCCAGTTGTTACGTTTTGCTGTTCCAATTTACTTTTACTTTGCATGGTGTTACAATTGGATGCTATTGCTTGCTTGCCTGAACATTGCAGGCTGCATTTTCTCAGGTGCAAATATAGTTATTAATCTTGTAATTGTATTACTTATCTCTATAAAATATTTGTATGAAAGGTGCTGTAAGGGCCTGATCCTGGAGTCTTTGGTCCAGATTTAGTTAAGGTCAAGATGTAGACAGAACAGATGGTGTGGCAAAAAAATGGTGAAAACATACCCTAAATAACCTGTGTAGGATCATGCAGGATGATCTGCAGCACAGATAGGAGTGGACTTGGGACTCTTTCAAGTGTCAATCTAGTATATTAATCACAAGATTGCCTTGCCTTCTGGCACCCCATTGAGAAGCCTAGCAGGGGAATATGGAAATTACTCTGTAACAGCAACTCTAGATCTGAACCTGATCCTTATTTACAGTCAGGCCTCTTCATGCTGGGCTTACAGTGTAAAGTACTTAAAAGTGGGTTTTATGCTAACATCCACTGCAGCACCCTTGTATGCTGCCAGGATGCTGCTCAGGGGCTGAAACATAAATGAGAATCAGACCTTTTCTGTTTATTCTGCCTGGCACCAAAGTATCTAGATACATTTATTAATTCACTCAAATGTTATTCAAGTAGCTTAATAAATAATTTGCCCAAGAGTGGACCTAATTCTTCTCCCACAGCTAATGCATGTTTCCAGTTTGGAGTTACTTTGGTGAGTGTGCTTCAGAAGAAACATTGCCCTTTATCTCAGAGACTGGGGGATAACAAGAATAACAAATGTATGACGGTGGATATTTTTTCTATGCTTATCTAGTGTAATCCAGCAGACAAGTGATAACTACTCCATTAGCATCAGGTTGGCCTTGGGAAAGGCATATTTGGCTCTCTGAACACTTCCTTTTGTGACTATGGGCACAAGAGTCATTGATGAATCCTGCTTCCACACTGAAGCCAGTTGGCAGAAATCCCATTTACATTAATAGTCCAGGGTTCTGCCCATTTCTCTATATCCATGTGAGGGAATATGTTTTAATTAGAACCATACTGTGACTTTATAAAGGCAAAAGGTACAAGGAGGTGCATGACTAGGTCAGCCCAAAGCCAGACTTTCTTCCCTAATTGTCCTTGGGTGGCTGCCTTTCACGCGCTGCCACCCACAGGTGTGGGCGATTAGCCTCCTCAACCACCTTGCTTCCTCACCTCCAAGCAGGATTCCTTAGCCAGTGAGGAGAGGGTAGACTGGTTGTATGCTCCTTTACTTCCCTCAACATTTCTGTATGGTAAGTTACAACCTTGCTTTTACTGATTCTTTAGGCTGTAAAAATATGGTGCTAATTAATGAGAGACTTGGATGGTTTGTGTACAGCAGTATTCATTTTATATCAGTATCTCTGCTCATTTTGTTCTGTAGTGCAGCGTTTGGCCTGTATCCACTACCCTGTCCTCTGACCTCTGGATATTACTGTATTATATCTTCCCTCAGGGCAGTGAAACAGTCAAGTAGCATTTACAGTGGAGAGGAAAACACGGAGGCTAATGAGCCTGAAAGGGAGGGGAAAAGCCAGGTTTTTATTTCTGATTGCTGCTTAGGTGTGTAATTGTTCACTGGCATTTGAAATTTGGAATGACAGACTATTATTAGGTAGTGTGCATGGCCAGAATAAGGTGACAGGCTTCCTGAAACTTCATGCTATGTGTCTGTGAACTGCCAATGCATTACTCAGTTGAAATCCTTTCAAACATCCCAGCTGATGGATTTCTGTAGTTAGCAACGCAACAAATTATTATGAAGGAAAGACATTAGGAATTCACTAAAAATGCTTAATATCTGCAGTATCACCATTGTTCTGTGGTTTGGGACTGGTAGATTGAGGGGAACAGTTTCTCAAGCATCCATTCATTGTTATCAAGCATAATTATAGCACGTAAAGCTTCTCCTCAAGTAGCACTTTTTTGTATTATGGGGTTTTTAAAAAATTTTTTTATAAGAGATGTCAACTTTTAACAGATAGTGGTATAATCAGCTGCATTATCATACCAGTATGTTTATTAGTTGTACCTGGATAGGCTCAATCTTACTTTCAGCTACACTGGTCTAAATCCAGACTAAATTTATTAGTACTGTGCTGGGGTAACAGCAGAATTGGATCCTTAAATAGAGTAATTTATAGGTTATATTGTGTTGTGCCTCTTTTAAAAGAGATGTTCATCAGAATTTTCTTGGCTTTAGAAGACTAGTCATAGCTGTTTAAGAACTTCACCTTTTAGCTAGCAGTAGTCTCATGAATAGAGTGCATAGTCCTTTAAATTAAACAGCATCCTTGGAATCAAATGTTCAACTTTTAAGGATGTCACCTTGTATAACTAGATTAGATTTTACTCTGCCGTAGGACAGAATCAATTTTTCTTCAAGTCTTCCACTAAAAGCTTTTTATTAATAACACACAAATGGCAAATTAGATTGGAAGGTTCTCTCTTTCTGCTCTGGCTGACTCTCTTCTGTCAGAGCTCTTTTCTTGACTACCCCAGGCTCAGTGAATCACCTTGCACACATCACAAATTCACACTATTCCTCAGTTTCCCATTTGCAGACAGAATTAGAAATATTTCCCCATAACATCACTTCCATATCTGCAAAATGCAGCTATTTCCTTGCTTCACAAGAGTAATAACGTAAGACTTAAAAATCCATGATGGATGATCAGATATTTTGATTGTGATTAAGCAGATGAATAAACAAGATCAGGATTTGGCATTTTATATTTGCAAGTGAAGTTAATGGATACTGAAGATACTTAGCATCCCTGAGGAGAGCAAAGGACAGGATCCACACAAGTGGAAAGAAGACTGAGAGCCCTCTTGTTTAGTTTCTCCATGGACTGAGAAAGTTAGGCTGTGTAAAACTTAAAAGAGCGTAGGTTTGGCGTTTTCAAACAGGAATCACGCTCTGCAACTGTAAAGTGAGCCTGCATGGATTAAGTGGTTCTCTCCATGTTGTGTTACTGCTTTTTTCCAGAGCTCTGAAGAGGACTCATTTGCAGTAAAAAAAACATGTTTTATAGCTGCAGAACATGTTGGCATAAGCAACATGAAAGCCCTCGGTTAGAGAAGGCTACTCCACTTTTCTGCCCCCTGTAGATACTGACTCCATGTGCAGATGTTCAAGCATGACAGCTTGAGGATAATGTATATTCTGTATCTGCACAGCTTTGTGCATGTAAAATCGATCGCGATTTTGCCTGCCTTCAGCACCTTCCACCAGAGGATCTCAATAGGAGTTGCAGACGTGAGTGTGTTAAATCTCACCCTGTCCCTGAGACCGTGTCCTTATTTTACACAGAGGAAAATTGTGTTAATGCAGTTTTCATTCGTAATGAAATTAGAATAAAAATCCAAAGCTCTGAGTCCCCTTTGCTGGTTTCAAGCTACCAACAATTAGTTCCTTAGGCAAGATATCTTTGCTAGCTTGCATACCAATTCAGGGAAAGGGGTGAACCACACCTTTCTAGAGGACTGCTATCCCCTTGCCATATTCCTGTGCAAGAAGTGGGTTGGAGAATTGGCAAACCTGTGTATCTTCTGTCTCAATACATCAGCCATTTGGGCTGAGTAATCACAGAAAGGGAAGTACTGTGCCACTGTTATACAGCTGTAGCATATTACTATTCCTGAAGCAGTTGGGGTGGGGGGGCATGGAATAGGGTCGGTGCCAGTTAATTCCTTGATCTACTTTTGGGTGTGGAAGGTAACAGTCCAGCTCTACATGAGTAGCTAATCATTGCAGCAGCATGTCTACTATTTTACTCACTGTGAGTGCTCTTACTGTACCTTTTACCTCTCATAGATTTTAAGGCAGGCAGGCAGACAGACAGAAGAACAAAGAGCATCTCAAGGCTGCAAGTAGACCTGGTCAGAGATTTCCTGATGAAACTGTTTTTTTGTGACAAAATTGGGTTTTCAAGGAAATGAAATGCAATCTAGTCTCTTGTCAACTGAAAACTTTACAGCTTTAGTTGCTGTAAACTGGAAAAAGTTATAGGTTTTGGTTTGTCAATTAGAAGTCAACATTTTTCAGTGATAATTTGGATGAAGACTTTCGACTAAAAATGGGAGGAAAAAGCTCCACCTTCTGTTCTGTGGGAAAAAGAGACTATCCTACCACCAGCTTTAGACAGAAACCGATGCAAAAGGATAGGAGAGACAGAAATGCTTCATAACAAATGGTAAACCTAAGCAAGGCTGGCTGGGATTTCGTGCCATTACAAAATGGCGGAGATGGAACTGGGGCTAGCTACAAGATCAAGGACAACAAGAAGTCCTTTTTTAAATACATAGGGGGCAAAAAGAAGGTAACATGGGGCCTCTGCAAGACATGCTAGGAAATCTGGTTGTTGCCCCAGACGATAAGGCTAACCTATTTAACCATTTCTTTGCCTCCATTTGCCTGAGCAGGGACCGGACCAGCCCACCCCGAGACCCCCTCAGGCCCCGGGGGAGGCACACCCAGGCCTAGGGTCAGTGAGGATCTAGTCAGGGAACTTCTGGAGGGACTGGACATGTTTAAATCAGCTGGTCCTGACGACCTCCACCCCAGAGTGCTGAGGGAATTAGCAGGGGTCACTGCGGGACCCCTGGCATGGCTTTACGAGCACTTGTGGTGCTCTGGTGTAGTGCCAGAGGACTGGAAAAGGGCCAATTTGGTTCTCATTTTCAAAAAAGGGAGGAAGGAGAACCCAGGAAACTATAGGCCAGCTAGTCTTACCTCAGTCTTGGGGAAGCTTTTTGAGAGAATTATCCTGGCGCATGTCCGTGAGGGGCCAGCAGGGGAGGTTATGCTTAGGGGCAACCAGCATGGGTTCTTTCGAGGCAGGTCCTGTCAGACCAATCTGGTGGCCTTCTATGACCAGGTCACAAAATCCTTAGACGCAGGGGTAGCAGTGGACGTAGTCTTTCTGGACTTTAGGAAGGCCTTCGACACTGAGAGACACATTTGCAAGGAAATGTGTGTGCATAATAGAGCCAAAAATTAATAATCTACACTCCAGTATGGAGGTAGTACTTTGGTCCAAAACAGGTATCCCGTGGATCGCTGCAGATCATTGGAGCACGACTGAGGAGAATAAGGTGCATTCCCAACTATCTGCGTGGGACATTGACTTGCAGGAATTAAATTTGACTCATATATCGTTTAACTTGGAAACTGGACAATTAGTGATGTTGTCAAAGGACTATGGAGAACACATTACTTACTTGAAATTACTTAACGCCAGCAAGATCCTCAATGCACCATCAGCTTCGGTGTTAGAAGGACTAGCCACGATTGGAAATGCAGTGGGGAATGGTGTTAAATCTACTATACATGAAATAGGATCGATAGGACAACAACTATGGAACACTATAAAGACTGTATTTTCGGGAAAATGGGTGATATATGTTATAATAAGCATCATAGGATTGTTTGGGTTAATCATTTTGGGAAAATTAATTTTGTGTATGTTGTCATGGAATCATCATAATAAGTTTGTAAGGCTTAGTAATGAAATATAATTGTAATCAAACTGCCTAATGGGCACGGGGGGATGTCATATTGAATGAAATAGTTTGAATGTTTGTAAAGGTTGCCCATTAGCCAGTTTCAGGAAGAAGATAGGATCTATCTCCTTATCTAGCTCATTGTTTTGGAGCTACGTGCGAAATGTCCTGACTTCGCCTAAAACCTTAATCTAAATTGTACCTTTAGAAGTTTTTTACAAAGAAAGTAAATGTCCTAAATTCCGAGAAATCAAAGCCTGGGGCCTTTTAACCAGACTGGTAAAAAGAAAAGAGTATTTACAGTGATATGGAAGTCTCCCCAAGAATAATTTAAAAATGCTCAACAAAGGTAATTTCTGTTGAGTAAGATCCGAGCCCAAATTTGGGAGTTATAATGAATTGAGTAGGAGGAGCCCGATGACGGCAGCTCACTCAATAAAAACCTGTAACTTACTGTCCCAATTTGGAGGTGACTTCACTTGCAGAACAACGAAGGAAGAATCGCAAGTATAAGTTCTGATTAGATTGATCGCCTAATCAAGCCTCTCCGTGAACACGAATCTCTTAGTTCACGCTGAAGCCGCGGAGCGCCCGAAAGGGACTGAAGGAAGGGGACGTAGTCCTATCACTGCTGAGCCCAGCTCATTGAACCGTACTGCTGAGGCCAGCCTATTGAATTGTATTGCTGAGGCGAGCCCATTGAACCGTACTACTGAGGCCAACCCATTAAATTGTACTACTGAGGAATGAAACCATATTTTGGTATTTGGCTTCTCGGAATTCTAGGATTGTAAGTATATTATGAAAAATAATAGTATTGATTCAAATTTAACTTTTAGTTGTAATTGTAGTTGTTTTTGTAACACTAATTCTTATAGCATTGTTTGGGAAGGAAGTGCATTCGGAGCATTGTTTCTGATATATGTAATTATTGTGTTTTTAATGTTTGTGGTGTTTCTTAAAGCTAAGCAGTGTTATATACGTAGCAAATATAAAATTTAAAATTTTAAAATAAAATTGTGTTGTATGAATTAAGTGTGTAATCATTGTGAAATCGTGCAATCAGCTAACTACTCCCCCAGCCAGTGCATCAAAACGAATCAGTAAATTGTGTGGGATTTTCTCTATTCCATAACCCACTAGAGACAGGGGGATCTAGTGGCCTGTTACAAACTAGTCAGAAGGGACCAGCAGGCATTGGGGGAGTCCCTGTTCCCCCGAGCACTACCAGGAGTGACTAGAAATAACGGTCACAAGCTGGCAGAGGGGAGGTTCAGACTGGAGATCAGGAGGCACTACTTCACAGTCAGGGCGGCTAGGACCTGGAACCAACTTCCAAGCGAAGTGGTGCTGGCTCCTACCCTGAGGGGCTTTAAGAGGAGGTTAGACAAACACCTAGCTGGGGTTGTTCGACCCCAGTACTTTTTCCTGCCATGGCAGGGGGTCGGACTTGATGATCTGCTCAGGTCCCTTCCGACCCTACCAACTATGACACTATGAAACTATGAAAATAAAAGCTTAGTTTAGCCTTGTTCATCTTGTTTGTCATGGCTGTACTGAAGCACCCAGGATATTTTTGATCAGTTATATCTCAACTAGCATAACACACAAATTAGGAGATAAAATTTAAACTGCCTTTCCTAGCACATCACTTATAATTAGAAAACAAAATGCCCCTCCCCAGATGATACTTATCTTTTTCTAGCTACCACCCCAGATGTCCATACAGATTCTGTGATCCCATTTTAGTTTTGCCAGCTTTATTCATAGCCACCTTCTTTTGATAAATGAAATATCATAGTGACTTTCTTGAGCATTTTAGTTGCAGGTAAGTGTTTCAGTGAACACAACCATGCTGGTTAAATTAGCATTAAAAAGCAAAAGCTTAATGCACTGTAATGAATTAGTGGATATGTTATTTTCTTTTTACCTCTGCTGTTTCTTCTCCTACAAAGGCCTCTGGTATGATCTTTTGTTAACAATTTCATTTGGAAAGAGATGCACTTGTTTGCCAAACTTAAAAGTGCATTTACATTGATAAAAGCTCTATCTGAAGTCAAGGGCTGACATATTTCAACTCGGAGGATGACGCATATAAATAGTCTTTCCTTTTCTTTCTCTTGCACATGTGTGCACACACGTGCATGCTCACTCACTCAGGACCTTATTAAAAAAAGAACCATCTTACAGCATTTGCCATGTTATGGTACATGAGGTTAGAGACACTGAAAGTTTATTCTTGAGTTTGGAAAGGGAAATGACTAGTTTAGCTAGTACTGTGGTCAGCTAAATGTTGGCAATTGCTATAGGTGTGAGGCATCTCTCTATATCGCAGTGCTTTTGTCTCCGTCTTTCTCCCACAGACTCGTGGTGTATGTACACATCATATATATGCATACCTTTTTATGTACCATGGGCCATCTTGTGATCCACTCAAAATTGGAGAAATTTAACTAATCACATTTGCTCTTAAAATGTGACAGGCAATTACATTAGGGAATTAAGGCTAGGTTCTTGAGGATGCAGTGAAATGAAGTAATGCAAGAAGCTCAGTTCTGTAACTACTGTTGTCAGAGTTGTGGTGTTTTTTAATCAGACAGTTAATATATCATCATATGTGATAAAAGTCCATAGTGTGCTGGTGGTTTCAAGGGTCAACTAATCACTTCTGAAGGAAAGGCTCAAAACCTTGATCTATTTTTTGTTTCATACTTTAATCCATAGTTTCTGGTCCTGGTGTTTGTCTCAGAATTATTCACTGGATTCAATTCTGATGAATGGAACCAGACAACAGAAGCACACAACATGTGTGTTAAGTTGTGTGCCTAATATTTGTGTCTTATTACCTGAATTGTGAATGCAAAACCTGGTATCTGCACAGACAAATGGCATCTGTGCATGCAGATAGCCATGCATGGTCTCAGGTATAGTACAAACTGTCTAGAAATCAAGCCTATCCTATATAATGCAGGAAAATAGAGGATATATGCACAAAAAAGATCTATAGTCTGTATTGTTTTGTACCTGTTTGGAGAAAAATAAGTAGTGCCCTATCCAAATCGCACAAACTCTGAAGAGGTATCAAGTAATTAAACTGCCTCCATTGGTGCAGAGTTTAAGTGCATAGTCAGTATTAATTAATGTATTTTCACAACCCCTTGTGACACATGGCAGTAGCATTCTCCTACTTAAGAAATGGGGAAACTTGTGTCAGACACCTTCAGAAGAGCTCACGGCCAGATTTTCAGGGGGGTCAGCAGCACCCACAATCAGTGCCAGAACATTAAGAGAGTTGATTCTTTAGCCACTGGTTCACACAGTAACTCTAAAACCAAAGGATCACAGAAAGCAGAAGGTTGAGTCCATTAGCGATTTGTAAAATGTCACACAGGACAAATACTGGCAAAGCCAGGATTTAAAACTCAGTCCTGTTTCTTTAAACCAGAAGACCATCCTGCTTGCCCTCCTCAAATTCATCACAACTCAAAAAATATCCACACTGATCAACTGTTTAATGATAATGACTGGTGAAACAAGAATGCAGCTTAAGGTTCACTTATGTTGACAATTCAAGCTTGAAATAGGAGAAGCAGCTGAACCCTCTTGCAACTGTTTGCATGGTAGCTTAGACGTTGGCTGAAGTTTTTTGAGGCATGACAGGGGAAGTGCTACAGATGTGAACTTCTGATTTGTTTTGGATTCCTGACAAAGCTCAGAGAGGTTAATGCAAAGTGACTAAGATGCAATCATAGAAGCTTCACTGCTTGCAGAATAGGGGAAAAACAGGGGGAAAAGAATAATAATTGAAAATGGAGAGTACTAGAAGGTTATTAAATGACACACTAGCATTATATGTAGATTTGAGCTGTAGCAAGACTTGAATTCATTAAAAGCTAAAAGTAATTACAGAATTGGGTAGTTATTGTAGTTTAATGAATTTTGATACCTACAGGCAAATGAAGTGGTTTGTAGGACTTGGAGAACTTACAGCATATTATTTAGAGGTTACCAACTTTATTTCAAAGGATTTAAATCCAACCTAAGCCCAAATCATTTTCATAGGAGGAGAGATGATCTGGTAGCTTAAATTACTGGTTGGACTTAGGGCATCTCTACGTGTGATCTTTGGCAACTGACATAAGAAAGGTTTTCAAAGTATCCTGTGGGAGTTGCATACAAAGAAGTTGGTGAATTTCAGTGGGATTCAAATACCTAAAACCTTTATTATTTTACTTAAAAATCTATCTCTGGGGCTTATTTCCCTAGTTATAAGATAACTACAATAGTTTTACCCTTTGTTTATCCCTTGCCTTTTTAGAGTGTAAGCTCCTCTCATCTTTATGTGCACGTACAGCACCTTGCACAGTGGTGTCCTGATACCAGTTGGGGCTCCTAGCTGCTATACTAATACAGATAATAAAAGGCATCTAGGATCAGTTTGGCAGCTTCCATGATTTAATCGGTTGATTACTCTAAAAAAAAACTCCAGTCTGCATGCATTAAATCTAACCATGGCATTCAATATGATCAGACGGCAAGAGAACTGAAAGGGCTTGTGCAGTCTAAACTATCTGCTCATGCCTAAAGTTACTTCCTTCCGGTGAGGTGAAGGTCAACATTAGGCGTATCATGTTGGAAATTAGCAGCTCTTCCTAGTCCAGTTGCATTATCAGAGTTAGGTCAGACAGGTGTCTTCCTCCATCATTTTCTGCAGAAGACTCTCCATCATTTTCTGCAAGGTGGAGTCCCTTTCTGGGGTCTTAAATCCTGGTGACAACCCAAATAAATTGCACAGCAGTGGCTTTGAATATACCAGTAGAGTATTTACTTAACAAAATACAAGACATGGAGATTTTTAATAATGCATGAGATGTCTTCTATAATAAGCCTTTGGTTGTAATAGAAGAATATTTATAGATATAAAAAATATGGCTTTAGGTAGCATTTTGTTTGGTTGAGAAAAAACATAAATTTGTCTGGTTGCAATGTAGTCTTGTTTATATTGATCCCATGAAAACCAGCCCCCTATTTTGAATGGTAATCTAAATAAAATGCAGAAATCCTCGATGTTAATAGATATATCTTGGCCCACAAGCATCCATTTTACATGCCATAGTGCTGATCTGGAAGCCGAAATATGACTCTTAGCTTTGGAAGATGAATATTTTGAAAGTTTGCATTCCAGAATGGCATAGCTGGTTTTGCAGTCTGAGGTCCCAAAGTTTAGCTAGTGCCGATTGGCATAGTCCTGCTGAGGTCAGCGTAGCTATGCTGCATTACACAAACTGGGGATCAAACCTGGTTATTTTACCGGAAGCTGATGAGTCCAAGTCCTACATAGCATTCATTAACTTGTGGGCGCATGCTTCATTTCCATTTAAATAGACCTATTAAAACAGCCACTTCTCATTAGATTCCTAAATTTTAATGACCAAGATTTATATTTGTGTGCCTGTTATATAGCAGCTGTTCACAGGGCTGGTCTTCTGAGGGATGGGTGCTTTTGACTGCCTCTGAAGTAAATGGGATCTGAGGGTACTCATCACTCCACAAGATAAGCTCTGTGCCTCCTAGAAAGGGATCTTAGTGCTTTTACTGTTTGATAGTACCTGAATCATAGTTCAGAATATTTGCTGCATTCTTCAGCTAATTCTACTAATGGCATTTCATCACCAAATCTCTCCTTATCACTCTTCTCTTGCATGAACAGAGAGATTAATGATATGTTGGAGGTCTGAGAGTTACATAAACTACAGTGATATATATAGTGATATATATAGTAAGTAGGCTAGGTCCTGCTATTGTGTTGGGGCTAAAGGGTGGTGGGAAAAGAATCTTATAATCTAATTGAAGGCTTGTAATGGGAATAGATCATAATAAGGCTAGAGGCAGGAGTTTCCCTCGAGTTTGGAACCGTGTGTCATTTCATTAATGAGTTCAGAAACACTTATCCATGTGATATAACTTTCATGGAAAATGAAGGTACCTTACAGTGCACCAAATATACTGTAAGACCAACCAGAATGCAATGGGCTTTTGACGAGAGGTGTACCTTAGGGGTGTCATAGGTATGGATGGATGCTGAAACAACTATTTGACATGTTCCAGATTGTTGAATGCAAATCCTTTGTGTTGGCTACTTATTGTTACCACATCTTGCCTGCTGGCTAAATCCAGGCAGCTGGATCCTTAGCTTGTGTAAATAAGTGATGTTTCATGGAAATCAGGTGAACTATGCCACTTACACCAGCAAAGGAGGTGCCCTGTAGCATGGAAGTTATTAAGTAAAGCAAACATTAATAGTGTCTGCCTACTGCAATGGAGACTCAGGGTCATACTTTCAAGCACACAGCTCTCATTGGCTTCAAATGGGGTTCTGCATTCTTATTGCCAAATAACAACACACATATTTTTGGGGGGTGTGAAAGCCAGAGGAGCAACTCCTACACATTGGAGATGCAGAAACTGTGTTGGAGCTGAGCATCTGGCCTGTTGACTTCAACTGAAGTTAATATTTTTCATAATTTGGCCCTGGGAATTTTGTTGCAATGTTTGTAAAGCACCTAGCACAAAAAATAAGCTTCTGGTAGTAACTGGGTTTCCTACATGATTATGAAATACAAACAAAATAAGTAATAGAAATAAAATACATTTTCCAAACAAGATAACCCACTTTGTTATGATTATTTCAAAACATCTTTTTAACCTAGAAATTAACAGGCCAAGCTATTGGCAGCTCAAAAAGGTACTTTTAAATCTTCCCAGCTGTGATTTACATGAAGCTATTGAATTATGGTATGTATAAAGCTAATTATTATAATGAATGGGTAATAATAATCCTCTAACAGCCTGTCAGATTGCTTGATGACATTCTGGGCATCTTTAAGTTTGCCACAATTTTAGTCCATATTAACACTGATGATAGCTAATGAAACATAACCCAAAGCTCCTTATTAGAAAATCTTTTAAAATCACTTCTATCAGCTAGGTATTTATTAACCAGTTCCTATTTTTATCCCCGATTTCTGTCTGCAGAAGAGATGGAGCAAATTGCTTAGCGAAGAAACCATGTTTCCCATTTAAATCTAGGGATTTATATTCTGTATGCTTCCTTGAATGTGAGAGCAAAATGTTACTATTCTGGAATAGTATTCCCCTAACAATTGGCCTGGCTGTTCAGTATTATGCTGTGATGGGAAAGTCCTTCCTGACCTGAACTAGTCCTTCATGTCTTGAAACATGAGGATTGACTGCTCATATAGTGTAGAAACTAAGTAGTGTAGCTGCTGATTCAAGCCATACCCAATGTTGTGGGACACAGAATGCAGAGAATGCTTATCTTTGGGCCTCGCCACAAGCTTGAAATTGAAATCAGGCTCCTTGTAAAGTTTGCTGGGGCTCCTAGTGGTGTTGAGTATTTGAGGCCTTGAGCTGAGTAAGAAAAGGCCCAGTGGGACAAATAGACTGGGAATTTTTGTTGATGAGAACCCTGACTGTGGAAAATAATTTAGGGAGGACTTTATAGCAATTGAAAAGGACCAAACCCTGTTCTCAATCACCAGGCCAGGGTGCGGTTATTAATGGGCAATGCTTATTGGAAATGGGATCGTAGCGAGAGGGCACTGGGCTAATATGAAGCTGTTTAGAAAGCATGGTGCGTTAGATATGTATTAACCTGGTACTTGGGACACCTGAGCTCAGTTCTTGCCTATGCCACACCCTTTCTGAAAGACCTTGAGCCAGTTGCTTAATCAGTTTGTGCCTTTTGTCCCCATCTGTGAAATGGGTATAATAGCCCTTCCTTTCCTCACAGGATGTTACCAGCATAAAACCAGTAAAGATGGGCAGGTGCTCAGATGCAATGGTAATGAAGTCCCTATATAGGACTATAAGTGCCTTTGTTTCTCCAGCTCCTTTTCTAAGGGGCCTCAGTCTCAACTAGAACTGCTATATTAGAGCTGTACTAATATACTTTTCTACCTTTTATCTCACAGTTCATGTTGTCTTCTACAGTAGAACATGGAATGCATATCCGTCATGGCTGGGACTTCTAAGCATTACTGTATTACAGTGATTAATAGTAGCGTGAGATGATTTTCTGGTTGAGTGCTTGCAGTTGCCAGGTACTTAGTATCTACTGAAATAGGTGTAATTTCTTGCATTACTGTTGCTCATAGGCTTCCTCACAAGGTACTAAATTACTCCTAAATATTTATATTTCCTATTTATTCCTATTTCAATATGAGTAGCAGATACTTAATGCCTCTAGGCAGTCCTTTGCAGCTTGCAGAATTGAGATCTTTGTAAGAGTGTTCACCTGTTGCCTGTCTGTATTACCTGGACATATTGCATTAGGATTTTATTTTGCTCCATTATCTACTATTGGTGTGCCCTCTTCTCAGGTCTGTCTCATTAAATTTAACTCTGAAAAGCTTGTAGTAAAGTAGCTAGCCTATTTGAAGCAACTTTTGTGTCACGAGACCTGTAATGAGGTATGTCTTTGATATATTATCTAGGCAGAACTTGAAGGGTTAAAACTAGTTCCTATGTCTTAACATAGTGCAATCTGGTATACCATTTTAGTCCCTCCCATCTGAGGATCTTGAGCTTCTTTCAATACATTGAAAGTGCTTCAGGGTGCCCTATGGAGCATGTGTGCATAATAGTGCTAAAAAGCACTAGACCGTGACATGAGGTTTGTCAGATAACAATGCATGGATGAAAATACATGTGTAGACTTCCTACATCACTGAAACAGGATTAACACAATAGTGGGCTCCTATTAAGGCCCTGAGAGGGGAAGCTACACCTGTACACACTTTTGGAATTGGTGCGGTGTAGAAGTGGGCACCCCAAGCGCATCAGGCTAGGGACAGACGTTACATATAAATCAGTTTAAATGATCAGAAACTGGTTTAAACCTGTAACAGAACAGATGTGCAGTGCACATAGACCAATCTGAAAATGGCTGAAACCTGTTTGAGATAAGCCTGGTTGAAGTATCAGATGTAACTGATTTAGGTCAAACCGGTTTATGCAATGTCTGTCCCAGACCCTTTGGTGGTTTAAGATAAACCAGATTCCCCCAGCATCCTGGCAGGCTCTCTGGGATGGGTGGGACTATCTGCTCCACAGGAGAGCTGGCTGCAGGCTGCTCCCCACTCTCCTCCTCACCACTCCCTGCTGAGCAGGAATTCCTGCCTCCCCTCTGCCTTGCTTAGAGGTATCTGTGTATTAGCTAGGAGACCACATGCTGGCTCCAGTCTGTGCTGTGACAAGGGCAGAATCAACCAGTTAAGGGTAATAAACACTTTTATCAATTCACTGCTGGGCTAACAGTGTCCTGCTGGGCCTGGCCACTCTCCACATAACTCAGTGCTGTAAAAGGGAAAGAAGGGCTGCTCTAGCGCCCCCTGGTTTCAAGCCTGAGCCACTGCAGGCATGTGTCTGCATTTTTTGGGATGCAAAATGAATGTCTATCCATCTCCAAATCAGTTCAAGCTTTGCTGGTTAGACTAATCTGCAAAGATTGAATCAAGTCAGGCATAGGCTTTTTGAATGTCTGTCCCTAGCCTCAGTGTGTAAATGATCATGTTCCAGGCAAGTCCATGGAGAGAGAATCTGCTTGCCCTGCATCACACAGCAGGTCAGTGGCTGAGTTTCTCTCAGAACCCCCAGCTCCCAGTGTAGACCTGTTGTCAGAATTGGGGTGCGGAGGGGTTTTACTTGCATGAAAACAAGTCCCTCTTCTAATTCAGCCAGAAAATGATGTGCATCTGCTTTACTGAGAGAGATGAAACCACCGACTGTTCCTTTTGCTACTGAATTCATTGCAGAGAATGAATTCATTGCAGGGAACACCCTTTCTCTTCTTTCTCTAATTTGACATGGGTTGGCCACTGCAGCTTAGTCTGACTTGAGGCCCTGGTAGCTGCTCCCCTGAAGGCAAAGTAAGACAGATGCAGTTCTGGGGATGGAAAAGCCTTTTTTTAAAAGCTGAGATAGTTTGCATCAGTGTCTGCACAGTGGAAGAGCATGAGCTTTGCTTCATAAGATTACAGATGAGGAATGTTCCTAAGTAGCACAGAGTGCTCTGAGTGTATTAAGGTGAAAATCTAACCTCTCGGAACAGTTTTCTTGTTGATCAGTTTATCTAGCCTAGTGCCATTTCATGTTATTTTTAGATCTTTGCAGTGGAGAAAAAAAGCTGCCTTAATTACTGCAGATGAAATAAATCATGGAAATCTCATTGCAAATGCAGGGAGAAAAGACAGCCCTAACTACAGCACCCTGAGTCATCCTGCCAATAGGGGCTATTAATTCTAGTCTTAGAGGGAACAGACTGCATAATCGGAGGCACTGGTGACAGTTTAAAGGTATTATGGACTTTCAGATACACCAAATGTTTTCTCCCATACTGACATGGAAGATGGCTTTAGAGGACACAAAAAGATGATGTAATGCATGGGTGAGGGGCAGCTGAAGATGTAAAGAAAACCTGGAGGAAGATTCAAAGTGGAGAATGTTCTGAATCACTGTTTTCTATAATAGGATTGATGGATATGAGTCACCCTTCTACATTTAATCAGATAGGTATTTAAACCTGTACTTGTCTTTAAGACATTTTTACTGTATCATTCTATATACCCACATACAGGTTTAAATAGGATTGTGATAGGCTACAATAGGCAAGTCTAATCAGAGGCAGTTTCATCCCAATGGATCACTGTCTTTAAAAGTCAGAGGACCTAGGTTCTGTGCTTTGCTCTTCTATTGGGGTAAATTACCTTCCTTTCCTGTCCCTTAGCTTTCATTCTTCCCCCTTGTGAACTTGGTAAAAAATGAGCTGATCTGAGTCATCTGGGTATGAATCCTGCACTTTGCCTCATTGTTGGGTGGAGAGACCTATGTCTGAGTTCTTGCATAATTTAGGTTTCTCACAGACCAAATCTGTTGGCTGTTGCCTCTTGTTCTGTAACTTGTATAACATCAGCCAACATAGGAAACTGGAAATCAATCTGGGTGAGCCCAGCTGCAGCTTAGAACCAGAACAAGCACTTTTAGAAGGGGAAAACAGAGATAATATACAACCACTCATGCGAGTAAATAATGAGACTGGATGCTTTAGTAAGCCCTAACTCTGTAAGCACTGAGAACTCTGATTTTGCATAACGACTAATGAAATGATGCTGAGCACATTCAGCATGTTGCAGGACTAGGCCTTTAGAACTGCCTAGAACTGACTTGGACAATTCTTTTGGCACAGCCAGATTTAACTTTGACTTGAAAATGTGCAAACTGGTAATTCTTGCCCCCATCCCCCTTTTTTCTCTCTGTCACACAAAAACCCCCCACTCTTCTATCAAAGCAGTGATAAGCAATATCAAGAAAGAGGCAAAAACAGATATCAAATACAGTTATTTATTTAGATTTAAAATGATAAAAAGACACTATAGGGCTGGAGGCACTCTGACATAAATACTAGTTAAGTCTTAGAAGCATTAAGTAATCATTTCAACAAGATGAATCGCATTCATCATTCTGGTGCCACTCTCTTGAATTTCCATTCCTCTAAATTCCCATTCCAACTCCCTTTGAGCCATTGAGCATGTTGTAGAAATAGTATCTGGCTGAATTAGCCAGAATACTGGACCTGATACATCACTCTTACACTATTAATTTCTTCCCTGGATCAAGAGAGAACCTGGATCACAGCAGAGTTTAGAAGAGTCCAAACACAATGATCAGTGCTATTGTATCATTAGGCTTTGTAAGGATGTTCTGCTTTGAATTAGTATTATGGTAGGAGGAAAAAAGAGGATATTTATTCTTTCCCTCTGACCCTACGCTGGGGATATAATAGTACATTTGCCTCCTTAATTAATTTGCTTGTTTTCAAATTAAAGACAATTCAATTTGCATTAATGTGCAGTGAAATACAAAATAATGGTATAATTAATTTGAAAATCAAAGACAGCATTATGCCAGTTGGTTATGTAAGTTTTGATCATTATTATTGCTATTGATTATTAAGATTTAACCATTCTTTAAAGTGAGACTCCCATGGAGTTGAATGGGCTTTTGATCAGGTCCTCTAGCCAGAAGGCTTTTGTGGATCCATCAGGGGCTATTGAATATAACAGTTAGGGAGGTAAATTGTTCTGGATGACTGGAGCAGGGGAGTGAAAATGGGTGTACATCACTCTATGTGAACCCTGTTTCTTATACTTTTCCTCTGTGACATCCTCTGCTTGCTACCTTCGGAGACAAGATATTGGGTTACATGGATCCAGTTCTGATGTTCCCATCATGCTAGGGAAATAGCTGATCACTTTGCAGAACAAATTTAAGGCTGAGAAGGACTTGGATTATGCTTTATAAATAAAGTTGGTGGTAATTCCCAGGCAGGTAGAGGAACTATTTAGGTTAAAACACAATGTTGGTACAAGAACAAAGAGGTCCAAACTGGACTTCAACCAAGTAAGACTGGAAATTAAAAGAAAGTAAGGGTCTGGAATGAGTATGAATGAGGGTCTGGAACAATCTGTCAATATAAGCAAGCCCTAAATAATTTTGAGAAGTTGGATGATAAATTTATGAAGTTGATTATATGAGGGGTCTACCAGTGATAGTGGGGGCATGGACACAATTTAGGAGGTCCATTTCTGTTCTGTGTTGCCATTGCTGCTCTGGATGCCAGTGATAGATGCTGCTCAGCATTTGGCAGGGCTGAGCCCCAATACTCACGCCATTCTTTGGGCTCATGTGAAAAGCTGAAAAAAACTGGGCTGCCTTTTTTAATTAATTATTTTTTTAAAGGCCCCAAAAGCTTCAGGAGCCTAATTCTCATTGAACACAGTGGCTTTTGGGCAACCCAATTCCCTTAGAGCATGTAAATATAAGAAGAAACCAAATAGATAAAATTCTAATGCCTTGTGCGTATGTTAAAATGCTGTTTTATCTATTTATAGCAGAAGGCTAATGCATGCGCATGTATGTTATTTCTATACCCCATCGGCATGCTCTGTTGGATTTTCTGTTCGCTAAATGCTACCAATTAAATTTGAACCTAACAAAACATGAGTTGAGACACTTTCTCCTCTATAATTAAAATGTTTTTTACTTCATCTGCATAATGCAGTTCTAAGTAACTTACTTTCAACACACACAACAGACCTATTAGCTTTCTGTCTGGTCGATAGTGTGGTTACATCTTTAAATCTCTTCATCCTATCGTCTAGGAAGGATTTTTTTTTCATAGTGAAAACCCCACCCATATCTCTGCAGTATCTGCAGCATGAATTAGAAAAAGTCCATTGGGACATCTAGGTCAGCATGAGCAGATCTGACATCAGTCTGCAGATTGTGCCCACGATCAGCAGTGCTGCAGGTTTTTTTTTTCTCTCTGTCTCAGGGAGGAAGGAAACGGGGGAGAGATGGATTGTTTTTTTAAATTTTGTTTTGTGTTGTTTTTTCTCCCCAATGGCAATCCTAATGAAAAGTTAAAATGCCTCTGCCGAGACTCATGTCCCAATACCATTCTTCGTGTCAGAAACCCCTCCTCTGTACCTTTGGTTAGATAATATAGATGTATAATCCAATATAGACTAACCTTATAATGCAACAGAGATTTAAAAGTCAGGAAGATTCAAATTGAAAAGAATCTCTTTTGTAAACAGGAAAACACAGCTGCATCACAGAGCCTGTGGCCAAATTCTGATCTTGGTGACACCTTTGTATACCTAGAATAAGTCTAGTGGCTCCAGAAGAATCACTTACTGGGCATGTCTACATGTGCATATTAATGCAATGCAATAAACTCTGGTGCTTATCATGTCAGAGTTTATTGCACCTGAGTGCCATGTTACCATATGTGCCTGGTACAGCAGCACACTGAACCAGGCTGGAGCAGCCCTGGCTGGCAGCCTACCAGCCCTGGGCTGCTCTGACCCAGCTCAACATGCTGTGAAGGATCGATCTGGCTGGGACACAAGGGTGCTTCAGTGTGGGGGCTAACTGTCAGGAAGCCCCCACACTGAAGCATCCTTATCCCCCAGCCACTGGGGTCAGTGTCTGCATGTGTGCTGCTACAGAGTGAAAAACTCCACCATAGGATAGTACTTGTATTTACAAGTACTGCCCTGCTGCAGAGTTTATTAGTGTACTTCAGCCTATTAGCCCTGCACGTGTACACACCAAGACAGTTACTGTGGAGCTAATTAGTCTACTCCACAGTAAACATCTTGTGTAGATGTGCCCACTATGCAATAGGTTAAAGAAGAGCAGGATTAAACTATGATTGACAAATCTGTTCCAAAACATCACCACTGGCTTCTGTCCCCTTAAGTTTAAAACAGACTCTGCTTCCTTATGCTAGACTGAGGCACAATTGCCTTTGCTGTTATATCCTGGGAGACTGTGTTTCTCACTATTTTTACATTTGCCTAAATGCACATGTCTCTATGGAATTGTTCCTTAGCGGTTAGAATTGGGCTGCTTGTTTCTGATGTCACTTACTTCAGTTGTATAATGGTGTAATTCTGACTTTAACTGAGTTGCTAGTTATTTACACCCTTGTGTCCAGGAATAGAATTTGCCCCTTGAGATGCCAATAAATAAGGAAAAGGATATGCATCCCTCAGGCCTTTCCTTTGAAGGGAGGTAAGGACTTTAAAGTTTTCACTGTATTAGTAAAAATCCCTGCTTTAAAACTTTCCTTCCCCAACCCAGTATGGGACTTTTAGATCTAGTCTCATGTGGGTCACTAAAGGTTTTAGCCAGCTCTTAATGTCAGATGTCATGTCTACTGTATGAGCGCACCAGATCCAGCTAAGAAAATGGGAAGATAAAGTAGGATCTGCATAATCTCAAAGAGAAAATAATGTGCCACAGTCACCTTCATCAGAGTTACTACTGTTGGAGGCATAACCAATGAGAAGGAGATTCTGAGCTCTTTTCTCAGAGCTGCAACAAAATCTCATCAGTACAATGTATAGAAAGGAAAAATAGTAGATTGAAATCTTTAATGTGCCACTGTTGAGTATGAAAAAATGTGGCTGGAAGCAAGGCTGTCTACTTGGACAGAGATTGAGGGGGGGTCAGGTAAAACATATATTTTGGGAAGAAACATTTTTAAAGCACAACCAGCTGTGTTAGAGTCCTAATAAAGCCACCTGCTTATTAAAGATTTGAAATCCAAATGAACTAGAATTTAGAGTGCATCTTAAAAGACTTGGACCCCTGAGGTTGTTACTGTTCAATAATTGCACAGGACAGAACGCTTTTGTGCTGTGCATTCTCCTATGAAGACAGGAGCTGCATAAGAGAGAGAACTCAGAGAGAATCAAATTTTCCATGAATTCTTCCATCGCAGGGCACTGCTTATCTAATCCTACAGGAAGAATTTAGGTATCCTGCCCCAAGTTACTCATGGATTCCCACATTCATAGGAGGCAAGGAATATTACAACTAGAAGCCTCTTTTCTTTGCTCTGCTAACTCCTGCCAGCCCTAATAAACATGGCTCTGTAAAATTATTTTCCCATAGTTTTATCATCTAGCAAATTTGGGTCCCTCAGACTCATGTTCTTTCGATTATGTCCATGCGTTTCTTACACTGCATGTTCCTCTGAGAGGTTAAATTTAATTTTTTCGGAAAAAAACTAGCAAAAACCTGTTCCGTCCCGGTTCCACCCCCCCACCCCCCACCTCCAGCCTCAAATTTAGCATCTGGAAATTGTTTTAGAGGCTTTGGAATGTGCTGCTATGAAACTCTAGGAGTTTTTTTCTTCCCTTTTGACCCATTTCAAACTAGGGGAGAATCCTATAATAAACCAGTCCTAATAAATTCTTAGTCAGAACAGATTTCCTGTAAAGTTGAGGTCAGTATTGAGAGAGCCCATTGAAAGTCAGTGGCTGCTTTCTTGAGCACAGGCTTCAGGATTTGTTCCTGCATTCATCAGTTCAGTTTCCTCCATTGCATATGTAAATCTGCATAATAATATAGACCACACCTCTGGAATCCTGTTTCCCTGTTGGAAGAGTATGCTTTCCTACACAGAACAAAGAGAAAACAGCTCTGGCATACACTACGGGGATGTCCTTTCTCATCTTAAACCATTATTCTATGTTGCTAATCTCTCATAGGTAATTTAGGGAGAGTTCTTCCAAGTACAGTATTTCAATAGTCCTCTGCTGCTGCTTACTGGAAAAGGGAGTGTTATATGTCAGTCCTCCTCCATTATGCTTAATGATTTTAGCTTTCATATGGGGAACAAATCCCCCTGAATGAAAGGAAGAGATTTGGTTTGTGGTTAGAGCAGGAGACTGTGTGTCTGGACTCCTGGGGCCCGATTCTGATTTCAGTTACACCAGCCCTGTATCAGTGTAACTTTGACCTCAGTAGATTTTACTCTTGGTGTCCTGTCTTTTATGAGAACAGAACCAGATTCCCAGGGTGGACTCATTTGTAGGCACCGTACTATTCACTGAGGCAAAGTAATAATGATAAACTCATCCTAACTGGCCAGCTAGGCTGGGGGTGTTACTGTTCTGTGTCATGGGTATGATGCAAAAGAGCTGCAGCAGACTACTGCAGCTGGCTCCTGGTCTTGGTGTTTGCCTCTATCAGATTGATCATTTGGAATCACCCTAAAATAGTGGGACAGGCTAAATCTGTTTTTTCTGGAAGTTCAATTTAAAGTGGAATGCAATAGTTGTCCTGCAAACTATGAAAGAGCATCTAAAATGTCTTTTAAATGCTGTACAAAATACTCAGTACCAAGGCAGTTGGCTCATCTGTCTTTGTTGTGGTGTCCACAGATGATGGATTAAGTGTTTCTATAACCCAAACTGGCATTTTTAAAAAAGTATTTACTAGTGTCATATCAGGAACACATCTTTTCTGGCGACTGGCAGGGACAGATTTCAGTTAGGAAGAACTGGGCAGTTACACAGGGTAGAATGCTTGACTGGGATTGCAGCTGAATGTTTGTCCCAACTGTTGGCTCTGGATTTAGGACCCAGATGCGTTGTTCGGGTGGGGACCCACCCTCCGACTGACCACAGCCTTTCCATTTGATAATAGGCAAATTTATTGAAACACAGTTATAACAGAAAAGAAACAATACAAACAATCAAGCAATTCTGTATATCTACCAATCCTAGAGCTGTCATCAGAGTCAAGAAATGTCTGGCCAGGATGCAGGCTTCACTCTAAGGCTCTCTCTTAGGTGTCAGATGTCAGCAGCCTGGAGGTGGGATGCCATGCCTTCCCCCACCCCCAGTGGGGTGCATGAGACAGGCTGGTGGTGTGCCCTCTGTCCATGGTGGCCTCAGGGACCCCTCCCGAGGGGACCAAGACAGGGAGGAGGCCTGGGAAGAGGAGGACCCAGGCCCTTTGTTGCTCTGAAGTCCCTTTTTTGTATTCTCCTTCCCTCCTGAGGACTCTCCATCCATGGCTGTCGCAGATTGGTCATCATACTGTCCACATTCTTTTTCATCAGTACATCCCAAGCTCATTATATGCACACCTTCCCAAAACAGGAATTTCAGGCCCCCCTCTGGCTTTGTGAGCTGGTGCCACCTTATCTCATGCTCTGGAACAGTGTGGTACATGCTCCCAGTTTCTCAGATGGTGTCCTTGTTTGTTAGACAGCCTGTCTGCTTCTGAAGACTGAGAAAACTGTGTGAGCGAGATCCAGGCTTTTAGAAATCAATTAACCCCTGCTGGCCACCCTAAACCATTCTAATGCATATATATTTACCTAAAAGCCAATTCCCAAAAAGCAAGCCTTTAAATACCAATTTCAAGCCATCACCGACCGGCCAGATTTTCAAAGTGCTACACATTCTCTTTGAACAAAAGCTAGTGGCAGATGGTACTTTTCCATCATTTAGACAGTGACATGTGTAGACAGTGGTCCAGCAACTAGATCCTTGTTCCAATGTAGAGCTCTAATGACTACCTGTGAGCATCAGGGCCTCCCTTTGTGGATCAAACTGTATGCTTGTGACCTTATTTCCTATTAGAGGTGAGTGTAAATACTTTTTCTTTACCCTTTTCCAGCTTGGTTATCTGCCAACTCTTGAATGCAGTAAAAATGACATTTGACAAGAAAAATAGGGACACAGCTTTAAATTAGATTGAAATGTATTGGAATAAGAAAGGCTTTGTGGAGGGACAGAGTAGAGAAATGTTAACTCTGTTTCTTCAGGCAGGGACTACCCTTTCGAAATGGCTGAATTCTCATACCATGCTGAATGCAGCACACTCATTTTCTTGTATCTGCTTGTTTCTTCTGGAAATTCACAAGGCAGAAGTTCAAGCTCAACTAGAAAATCCTTTGTTCTGACTTCCTTATTCTAATTCGGGTCCAAGAAAACCCTTAATATGACGATCTGGATAGACTTTCATTAGCACATATCTTTTGCAGCATTCTGTACTTTACTTGCAATTAATGGAAATGAAGGAAAGCATCCCTTTTCAGGTAGTACCTAAGTTACTGGCACACATTTAAATTAAGCAGGTGCTTAAATGCTGCGCTGAAGAGAGATGCACACACGCTTAAGTGCTTTCCTGAACTGGAGCCAATATTTATTTAATTAAATATGTTAATTGTACTTAGCTCAGGATGAAGGCACATTACAATGTTTATGTAAAGCAAGTATAAATAAAATGTTAAAACAAGTCTCTAAAGGTATTTTAGTACTGGTCAAATAAGATTTGGTTTCTTTTACACCAGCACCTAAACTAAAGTAAAGATTTGGGACCAGGATGTAGAAGATGTGGCTTAGATTCCAAGGTCAGCTTCAGTCTTTCATTTTCAGATTACTGCTGTTTATTTGCATTGCAGTACCATCCAAGAGCTCCAGTTATGGTCCAGGGCCAAATTGTGTTAGACTCTGTATGAACCAGATCCTAAAAGGCAATCCCTGCTCCAAACAGCAGGGACATAATTCCCTTCTGCTTGCTTCTGCTCATCTTGTGTAATCATTAGCATCTGTGCACAGTGGGTATGAAATGTGGCATGCATTGTGCACAGGTGTCCATACCTCCATAATAGGCCAGGTAGTGTAAAATTGAGCATAGACTATCTCACTGACTGCAAAAACGGTCTCCCTCTGGCTACCTGTTGAGCACAGTAAGTGGAACTCCACTCATCTGTGCTCTGGTAAATTGACTTAAATGATTTTATAAATGATTTAAAGCTGTGTGGGTGAGTAAAATGTGTCAGGGTTTTGCTTTTTTTTTTTTTTTCTTCCCCTTTTTGTTATATGACTTTGCCTGTGGTGTGTATAGGGTTTGGTGCTTTCAATTTGCAAGTAAATTGCTTAAAGGGAAAATTAAAAACTTCAGCTGCCAAGAAGTCTCAAATTCAGGGTTCGATGAGAAGGGAATATTGTTTTGTATGATACATTATTAGGTTTTAGAGCATTGGTGACCAACCCTTTTTGTAGGCAGTGCCCCTTAAATCCTCTTTACCTGCCTGTTCTGTTGCTCTGCTTTCTGCCCACTGCCTTTTTCTCTCTGCTTATCTGCTGCTCTACTTTCTGTTCTCTGCCTTGTGCTCCCTGCCAGAGCTGCTGCTCTGCTTTCTGCTTCCTACCCTATCTGCTGCTGTGCTGCCTGTCCCCTCCCGAATCTGCCAAGTGCTGCACACAGAGGCTGCATGCGTCACACATGCCATAGGTTGCCCCCCCCCCCTTGTTTTAGAGAATGCTATAAATGTCAGCTTGTAAACATCCCCCGCCCCCAGTGGGGTGCATGAGACAGGCTGGTGGTGTGCCCTCTGTCCATGGTGGCCTCAGGGACCCCTCCCGAGGGGACCAAGACAGGGAGGAGGCCTGGGAAGAGGAGGACCCAGGCCCTTTGTTGCTCTGAAGTCCCTTTTTTGTATTCTCCTTCCCTCCTGAGGACTCTCCATCCATGGCTGTCGCAGATTGGTCATCATACTGTCCACATTCTTTTTCATCAGTACATCCCAAGCTCATTATATGCACACCTTCCCAAAACAGGAATTTCAGGCCCCCCTCTGGCTTTGTGAGCTGGTGCCACCTTATCTCATGCTCTGGAACAGTGTGGTACATGCTCCCAGTTTCTCAGATGGTGTCCTTGTTTGTTAGACAGCCTGTCTGCTTCTGAAGACTGAGAAAACTGTGTGAGCGAGATCCAGGCTTTTAGAAATCAATTAACCCCTGCTGGCCACCCTAAACCATTCTAATGCATATATATTTACCTAAAAGCCAATTCCCAAAAAGCAAGCCTTTAAATACCAATTTCAAGCCATCACCGACCGGCCAGATTTTCAAAGTGCTACACATTCTCTTTGAACAAAAGCTAGTGGCAGATGGTACTTTTCCATCATTTAGACAGTGACATGTGTAGACAGTGGTCCAGCAACTAGATCCTTGTTCCAATGTAGAGCTCTAATGACTACCTGTGAGCATCAGGGCCTCCCTTTGTGGATCAAACTGTATGCTTGTGACCTTATTTCCTATTAGAGGTGAGTGTAAATACTTTTTCTTTACCCTTTTCCAGCTTGGTTATCTGCCAACTCTTGAATGCAGTAAAAATGACATTTGACAAGAAAAATAGGGACACAGCTTTAAATTAGATTGAAATGTATTGGAATAAGAAAGGCTTTGTGGAGGGACAGAGTAGAGAAATGTTAACTCTGTTTCTTCAGGCAGGGACTACCCTTTCGAAATGGCTGAATTCTCATACCATGCTGAATGCAGCACACTCATTTTCTTGTATCTGCTTGTTTCTTCTGGAAATTCACAAGGCAGAAGTTCAAGCTCAACTAGAAAATCCTTTGTTCTGACTTCCTTATTCTAATTCGGGTCCAAGAAAACCCTTAATATGACGATCTGGATAGACTTTCATTAGCACATATCTTTTGCAGCATTCTGTACTTTACTTGCAATTAATGGAAATGAAGGAAAGCATCCCTTTTCAGGTAGTACCTAAGTTACTGGCACACATTTAAATTAAGCAGGTGCTTAAATGCTGCGCTGAAGAGAGATGCACACACGCTTAAGTGCTTTCCTGAACTGGAGCCAATATTTATTTAATTAAATATGTTAATTGTACTTAGCTCAGGATGAAGGCACATTACAATGTTTATGTAAAGCAAGTATAAATAAAATGTTAAACTGTGTGTCTGGACTCCTGGGGCCCGATTCTGATTTCAGTTACACCAGCCCTGTATCAGTGTAACTTTGACCTCAGTAGATTTTACTCTTGGTGTCCTGTCTTTTATGAGAACAGAACCAGATTCCCAGGGTGGACTCATTTGTAGGCACCGT
The DNA here is from genome assembly GCF_000455745.1 of Alligator sinensis. Lineage (NCBI taxonomy): Eukaryota > Metazoa > Chordata > Crocodylia > Alligatoridae > Alligator > Alligator sinensis. Next base: position 450,237 of record NW_005842336.1, on the reverse strand, counting down.
ACTATTCACTGAGGCAAAGTAATAATGATAAACTCATCCTAACTGGCCAGCTAGGCTGGGGGTGTTACTGTTCTGTGTCATGGGTATGATGCAAAAGAGCTGCAGCAGACTACTGCAGCTGGCTCCTGGTCTTGGTGTTTGCCTCTATCAGATTGATCATTTGGAATCACCCTAAAATAGTGGGACAGGCTAAATCTGTTTTTTCTGGAAGTTCAATTTAAAGTGGAATGCAATAGTTGTCCTGCAAACTATGAAAGAGCATCTAAAATGTCTTTTAAATGCTGTACAAAATACTCAGTACCAAGGCAGTTGGCTCATCTGTCTTTGTTGTGGTGTCCACAGATGATGGATTAAGTGTTTCTATAACCCAAACTGGCATTTTTAAAAAAGTATTTACTAGTGTCATATCAGGAACACATCTTTTCTGGCGACTGGCAGGGACAGATTTCAGTTAGGAAGAACTGGGCAGTTACACAGGGTAGAATGCTTGACTGGGATTGCAGCTGAATGTTTGTCCCAACTGTTGGCTCTGGATTTAGGACCCAGATGCGTTGTTCGGGTGGGGACCCACCCTCCGACTGACCACAGCCTTTCCATTTGATAATAGGCAAATTTATTGAAACACAGTTATAACAGAAAAGAAACAATACAAACAATCAAGCAATTCTGTATATCTACCAATCCTAGAGCTGTCATCAGAGTCAAGAAATGTCTGGCCAGGATGCAGGCTTCACTCTAAGGCTCTCTCTTAGGTGTCAGATGTCAGCAGCCTGGAGGTGGGATGCCATGCCTTCCCCCACCCCCAGTGGGGTGCATGAGACAGGCTGGTGGTGTGCCCTCTGTCCATGGTGGCCTCAGGGACCCCTCCCGAGGGGACCAAGACAGGGAGGAGGCCTGGGAAGAGGAGGACCCAGGCCCTTTGTTGCTCTGAAGTCCCTTTTTTGTATTCTCCTTCCCTCCTGAGGACTCTCCATCCATGGCTGTCGCAGATTGGTCATCATACTGTCCACATTCTTTTTCATCAGTACATCCCAAGCTCATTATATGCACACCTTCCCAAAACAGGAATTTCAGGCCCCCCTCTGGCTTTGTGAGCTGGTGCCACCTTATCTCATGCTCTGGAACAGTGTGGTACATGCTCCCAGTTTCTCAGATGGTGTCCTTGTTTGTTAGACAGCCTGTCTGCTTCTGAAGACTGAGAAAACTGTGTGAGCGAGATCCAGGCTTTTAGAAATCAATTAACCCCTGCTGGCCACCCTAAACCATTCTAATGCATATATATTTACCTAAAAGCCAATTCCCAAAAAGCAAGCCTTTAAATACCAATTTCAAGCCATCACCGACCGGCCAGATTTTCAAAGTGCTACACATTCTCTTTGAACAAAAGCTAGTGGCAGATGGTACTTTTCCATCATTTAGACAGTGACATGTGTAGACAGTGGTCCAGCAACTAGATCCTTGTTCCAATGTAGAGCTCTAATGACTACCTGTGAGCATCAGGGCCTCCCTTTGTGGATCAAACTGTATGCTTGTGACCTTATTTCCTATTAGAGGTGAGTGTAAATACTTTTTCTTTACCCTTTTCCAGCTTGGTTATCTGCCAACTCTTGAATGCAGTAAAAATGACATTTGACAAGAAAAATAGGGACACAGCTTTAAATTAGATTGAAATGTATTGGAATAAGAAAGGCTTTGTGGAGGGACAGAGTAGAGAAATGTTAACTCTGTTTCTTCAGGCAGGGACTACCCTTTCGAAATGGCTGAATTCTCATACCATGCTGAATGCAGCACACTCATTTTCTTGTATCTGCTTGTTTCTTCTGGAAATTCACAAGGCAGAAGTTCAAGCTCAACTAGAAAATCCTTTGTTCTGACTTCCTTATTCTAATTCGGGTCCAAGAAAACCCTTAATATGACGATCTGGATAGACTTTCATTAGCACATATCTTTTGCAGCATTCTGTACTTTACTTGCAATTAATGGAAATGAAGGAAAGCATCCCTTTTCAGGTAGTACCTAAGTTACTGGCACACATTTAAATTAAGCAGGTGCTTAAATGCTGCGCTGAAGAGAGATGCACACACGCTTAAGTGCTTTCCTGAACTGGAGCCAATATTTATTTAATTAAATATGTTAATTGTACTTAGCTCAGGATGAAGGCACATTACAATGTTTATGTAAAGCAAGTATAAATAAAATGTTAAAACAAGTCTCTAAAGGTATTTTAGTACTGGTCAAATAAGATTTGGTTTCTTTTACACCAGCACCTAAACTAAAGTAAAGATTTGGGACCAGGATGTAGAAGATGTGGCTTAGATTCCAAGGTCAGCTTCAGTCTTTCATTTTCAGATTACTGCTGTTTATTTGCATTGCAGTACCATCCAAGAGCTCCAGTTATGGTCCAGGGCCAAATTGTGTTAGACTCTGTATGAACCAGATCCTAAAAGGCAATCCCTGCTCCAAACAGCAGGGACATAATTCCCTTCTGCTTGCTTCTGCTCATCTTGTGTAATCATTAGCATCTGTGCACAGTGGGTATGAAATGTGGCATGCATTGTGCACAGGTGTCCATACCTCCATAATAGGCCAGGTAGTGTAAAATTGAGCATAGACTATCTCACTGACTGCAAAAACGGTCTCCCTCTGGCTACCTGTTGAGCACAGTAAGTGGAACTCCACTCATCTGTGCTCTGGTAAATTGACTTAAATGATTTTATAAATGATTTAAAGCTGTGTGGGTGAGTAAAATGTGTCAGGGTTTTGCTTTTTTTTTTTTTTTCTTCCCCTTTTTGTTATATGACTTTGCCTGTGGTGTGTATAGGGTTTGGTGCTTTCAATTTGCAAGTAAATTGCTTAAAGGGAAAATTAAAAACTTCAGCTGCCAAGAAGTCTCAAATTCAGGGTTCGATGAGAAGGGAATATTGTTTTGTATGATACATTATTAGGTTTTAGAGCATTGGTGACCAACCCTTTTTGTAGGCAGTGCCCCTTAAATCCTCTTTACCTGCCTGTTCTGTTGCTCTGCTTTCTGCCCACTGCCTTTTTCTCTCTGCTTATCTGCTGCTCTACTTTCTGTTCTCTGCCTTGTGCTCCCTGCCAGAGCTGCTGCTCTGCTTTCTGCTTCCTACCCTATCTGCTGCTGTGCTGCCTGTCCCCTCCCGAATCTGCCAAGTGCTGCACACAGAGGCTGCATGCGTCACACATGCCATAGGTTGCCCCCCCCCCCTTGTTTTAGAGAATGCTATAAATGTCAGCTTGTAAACATCAATCCTTGAACTAGTGCTGAGCTACCATACAAAAATATATTGGGTATTATTTTGAATTGCATTTCATTGCCCTTGAACCTTGTCTTCTCTGTGTTTTTGGAAGCAGTGTGAAGTGCATAGATAGGATGCTGATGTGAGTGGTGGGAAATCTGGGGTATGTTCCAGGTTTTTTCATTACATGCTCTGAGCAAATGGCTTCCCTTTTTTGTGCGTGGCTTCCCCTTCCCAAATTTTGACTATGGCATGCATATGGACTACAAAATCTTCGGGTGGTGTGGGGCTGTTTATATGTTTGTGTGGTACTTCATAATATTAGGCCGGTCTCTCTGATGGGAAGCCTGTAGACAGGAATGTAATGCAAACAGCAATAATGAAATTTATGAAACTTCTTTTATTGTTCTTTTGGAAGAAATTGATTTTTTTTTTTTTTAATAATCATCTGATTTTTTAATTTATGCTTCTTGAAAAGTAAGTTAAGTTTATGCCTGCTGTAACTCCAAAGAGGTCACGCTGGAGTTGAGCTGATTGGATTGATTTTTCTTTCTTGGTTTATAGTTACCAATGAAGTAGTTATTTATAAGTCAATAGAGTCAGGTTGGGAGCAAAAGTCAGTATAAGAATAAGGCCCATTGTTTTACACATTACCATACTGCTACAGTTTGGGTCCAAGAGACAAATTCAAATTCAAATCCTATTTCTGCATTGACTGTATCTTGTGTAATCTTTTGCACCAGAGCACAGTAGTATGAAGTGCTATATAAACTTATGTCAAGGGAAGCTGCAGGTAAAGCTTAGGATGTGATAAGTCCCCAACAGTAAAATTCCTTGCAATGACATGCTTCTCATGGAAAGGCAGCAGGAGTTCATGGTCTCTCTGAAAGAATGCACAAGGACTGAACAAGTATTACCTTTAACACCAGCTATCAAAGCCTGGGTTTTTTTGTTCCTAAATTCAAAACCAAATTGTCCCATGTAAAGAAATTCCTTCAGGTTTACAGACATGCTTTTTTTCTGCACAGAAGCCACTTACTTCATGCCATCTGGCAATAAGCAGCGCTTGTAGACTTATGCCATCTAATATAGATTAGATTAGAGCACACAGTGTTATATTTAAACTATTCTTGAAACCCTTAAGGTGATAATTATTGACTGAGATAGAGGTGTACAGATTGCCCAGGAAGGTTAAAACTGACATAATAGTAAAATGTGCCATTTTGCATGCTAAGATAATTATCCATGAGACAATAGCTTTCATAACTAAAATTCCCAGTCTACAAGAGCTTAAAGGTGCTGACCTGCCTGGCCTGGATACAGCAAAGCAGTTATGCACACATTTTGCTTTAAGCATGCAAGTAGTAATCCTATTGAAGTTCATAGGACTACTCACTCACTCGCTGAATGTTAAGCATGTGCATAAATGTTTTAGGAGATTAGTGTCAGAGGGCTCCTTGCAGTATCCTCCTTTAGAGACTAATGCTATAACTTGTCTGTGACCATGCCTTTGTGTCTAATAACCTCAGAACAGCCAGTGGCAGTGTTCATATAGTAGTGGCACCAGCCATCTTTCATTTAAGGTGAAATGCACATTGTGCAGCAGGTCAGCACAAAGTACACATCCCACCTACCCCTTCAAAACAAGGGAAGAAGGGGTTTGTAGATCTTGTGTTGGACTGGATATGTTTCATTTTTAATGAATGTAAAATATTTCAGTTTTCAGTATCCATTTAAAGAACGTTAGATTACATTTCCTAAAATTTTCCTAAATGTAGCTGGTATTTCAAGTAATGTTGGGAAGTAGTTGTATTTGCTTTCTTTTTTTTGTGTGCAGTTGCTTAGTTTTTCATACTGGGAGGCTTCATTAATTCAAACTTGTAAACTATTAAGCTCAGAAGAGGAATAATGTTAAAGAAGGGCAAATTATGAATATGTATGTAGGTAACACCATCCTGATGGGTGAGATATTAAAGCCCTAGACAGGTGAGATACTCAAACTGGCGAGACGTGAGCAGTGGGGTACCCCAGGGCTCGGTTCTCAGGCCCGTACCATTTAACATCTCCATCAGCGACTTGGACGAGGGTGTGGAAAGCACGCTGTCCAAGTTTGCTGATGACTCTAAGATGTGGGGCGAGGTGGACACACTTGAAGGGAGAGAGAGACTGCAACTAGATTTAGACAGACTACAAAAGTGGGCAGACGAGAATAGGATGGGATTCAGCGTAGACAAATGCAGGGTGCTGCACCTCGGGAGAAGGAATCCACAGCATACATACAGGCTGGGGAGTTCTTTTCTTGAAAGCACAGAGGCAGAAAGGGATCTTGGAGTCATTATTGACTCCAAGATGAACATGAGCCACCAATGCCAGACTGCAGCCAGCAAGG